>NC_134890.1:3370147-3488309 GCF_041734735.1 Babylonia areolata
GAGGGAAGGAGAGAGAGAGAGGGGGGGAGGGGGCAGAGAGACACAGAGAAAACACATGAGAGAGAGGGAGAGAGAGAGAGAGGGGAGACACAGAGAGAGAGAGAGAGAGTGCATGAGAGAGGGGGAGAGAGAGAGGGGGAGAGAGAGAGACAGACAGAGACACAGAGAAAGAGGGACAGAGAGGGACAGAGAGAGAGGGGGGGGGGGTGACAGAGAGAGAGAGAGAGACAGACAGACAGACAGACAGACAGTGAGAGACAGAGAGAGAGAGATTCTTCAAGCATGTCAGACAAGATTCTGTCAACAGGAAGAGGACCACTGAAAACATGTTGTCCAAATATGCACACGGTGTAGAACATATTTGACCTTACTTTGCAGCATCGGACATCCTTCCTGTACAATGCGTTACCACTCTTGTTTATCGAGCCGAAAACTTTTCGTCGTTTTTTTTTACCCATAGAAAAAAAAATCCTTGTGATTTTTCTTCTACTTCCTTTTCTTTCTTTGTTACTTTTTTTTTCTTTTTCTTTCTTTTCATTTTATATTTAGTTTATCACCTCCATGATCACAAAAACCAAACACAAGATCATAAAGCTCTCTCTCACTCTTTCTCTCTCTTCCTCCCACCCCTTTCTCTCTCACTGTTTATTTGTCGATGCATGGCCGCAGTTTATTGAGGTGTTTTTTTGTTGGTTTTTTTGTGTGTGTGTGGTGTTAAACAATGATGTATTTGCAGTTAGAGGCAATGGTCTCTTTTTGAATGGATCATTCGTATCCGTCTGTCTCTCTAACTCACTCTTTCGCTCTCTGTCTGTCGTTCTCTATTTCACACACACACACACACACACACACACACACACACACACACACACACACACACACACACACACACACACACACACACATGTAAATGTTAAAAAAGTGAATATTTGGTCAATATACATTTTTGATAGGCAGCCTTTGATATCAACCATTCAAAACAGACATGTCCTTTTTGACTTGTGCAGCAATAAGTTTTTGTAGTTTGAATTCTTTCCGTTTTCTATGTTTTTCTAGCACAATAGTGAACGTGTAGAGGAAAGGGTTTAAAGCCGAGTTACATGGCAACACGAAGACGGCCACTGCTGTGTTGGTCTCTCCTGGAACAGGGACATCCATCTTTGCCAGGAGTCCGCAGACCCCAATGGGGAACCAACACAGAAAGTCTGACATGGCAATCACCAGAAGGCGACGAGCAATGGTGGCCTCTTTAGACATGGTTCTGTCTTTGATCACAATGTCATCCTTGCTGTTTGATTCATGCTCTGGCATGGTATTGGCTCTGACTGACCAGAATATCAGAGCCTGACCAGTGGCAATGCACATGAATATGATCATGTTTAATACAACCATAATACTGAATGAATAGTGTCTGCCAGGAAAGTCAGTTCTGGTGACAGGCAGAGGAATGCAGATGCCTGTCTGACTGTAAAACTGCCAGTGGGATGTCACAGGGAGTAAAGGGATTGAGGCCAGGATCACCCCAAGTCCCCAGCAGACAGTGCAGGCCACGTGAGCTGATGTTGGTCTGAAACGAAGACGACTGAAAGGAAAGCGCATGACCAGAAAGCGATCCAGGGTGATGAGGCAAATGAGAAATGACGATACTTCACAAGACAACAGGGAAATGAATCCTGAAATGAGACATGCTGTGCTTCCCTTCCAGTAAGATTCATTCCACAGATAAGTACCAGCATATACACGGTCAGCCGCTCCAATTATCAACAGGTAAACTCCCATGAAAAAGTCAGACACACACAGGTGAATAACAAACACAGCATAACCAACTTTACGTTTTGATGATAAGGTCCAGATGCGATACACAATGCTGCAGCTATTTCCCAACAAAGCAGCCATGATAAAGATGACAATCGCAGCTTGGTAAGAGCCCGATTTCAGTAGATTATCACAGGAGGAGATCTCGTCTTTAGGCGCATTGCATATTCCCAGAAAATTGTCAGGTAGCACGGCGGGACAGCAAAGCTTGAAGTTGTCAGCAAACAACTGTTGTAAATTAATCATTCCTTTGAAAAAGTCATGACTGAAATCAGAAACAGGGCAACCTCGCAGATCCAAAGTCTTCAGGTTCCTGAACAGCTCTCTTCCTTTAAGAGACCGCAGGCCGCTGCGGGAAAAATCTATAATTTCAATATAAGGCATGCTGTATGAGAAATCATGAAAGTTAGAAAAGTTATATGGAACTCGAGAAAGATTCAGCAACAACAAGGATGTCAGTCTGTGACTTTTGCTATAAACAGAGATTCCAAAAGACAATGGGTTACCAGAGAAATTCAATTCTTTAAGGTTGTGTAATTTCGAAAACTTATCAAAACTGATATAGTGTATTAAGTTATCGCTGACATCCAGCACATGAAGATTAGGCAGAAGAATGTCACTCGTGTTTCTCCAGCCACATGCTCCAGCACCAAGATAAATCAGCATCGTCTGATTTATGATGGCATCCAAGGTCAGTCCACTGCCTCTGCCTTCCAGATAACGTATCTTGGGGAAAGTGTCAGGCTGAAAGACAAGACGGTCAGTAAAAGACGGTCCATAACAGACACACCGATCAGGACAAGAGTCATTCAATCCACACATCAGTTCATCGTCCTGATGTGGACACTGAGGCCAACCATCACAGAGGAGGTCAACGTGTAGACATATTTCTCGCTCCTTCCCACGACATCGGTACAAGCCTTCACATGTGAATTTGTCACACCCAGCTTCATCCTCGTGTCCCATACAGTCCTTCATGCCATTACACCTGGTGTAGACAGGCAGGCAGTTACCGTTACCAGGACACTGGAAGTGAGAGTCTGGACACTGGGTTGTGTTTCCAGGAAGAGGGATTAAAGAGAAACTTCCAGGTCTGTCAAAGTTGACGAGCGCTGGTGGATACGTCACGTTGAAAACGGTTGTAACTGTACTTCCCTTCGTTTGGAAATTGCAGTTCTCTTCATCATTTCGAGTCTTGCAGTTGATTATATGATCGCACTTTTGTTGGAGACTTATGCACTGAAAACAGCATTATTTGAAAATACACAAGGGGAAAAATTGGCAATGAAGAACAAGAAAATAAATCAGATAAAAAAAGAATGTATATAAGAAAGAGAGAGAATGGGAATGGGAATATTTTATTCAGATTCAGCCACAGCCCCTGTCTGAAGGGGGTATTAAATAATCGTATAAGAAGAATATTGAAATAAGGGCATACATTCTAAAAATAAAATGCAAACAAAAAAGTTTAACACGAAACACGCGATTACATCCTAAGTTGTACAAATATACAGTAGCCGCAGTGCTTTGTAGACAAAAAAGCCAAGTTAGTCAGGACAGTTTGATTTCTGGAAGCCAAAAGCACATTAACCTAAAAAGACATGGGTTTTGATCATACTTGGGTTCAATCAGTTTTAGTCTCAGGTCATACAAGACAGAACAATGTTATGTATTTCTTCTATCTTCAGCTGCATTACATCAGCAACACAAAATATTTATTGACCTTTCACCCTTTTATCTGTCTAGATGGCAGGCAATATCTGATACACCAAACCTGAATTTAGATAATGCACTTGCGACATATCTGTTCATATTAATCAAAGCATAAGGCTCCACGTTATTTCCAGTCTTAAACATTCTGTATTCAAAAAAAACTATCTATGGTCTGGATATGACCATGCCAATCCTGCCACCTACAATCAATAAGTCTGTCCTTGAAACAGTTAAGAAATCCTCTTACACTTTCAACACTCACGCATATCCAAAGCCGTACGTATACAAACATTTACGTACGCTAGTCACCCACGTCTTTTTACCATTACCATCTAAATTTCAGAATACTTTGTATGCTTTGCAAGGTAACCTATTATTGTCAATCCTAGTTAATCGTAACCAGTAACTGACACACCTTACATTCGATTTAAACTAATTTGGATATCTTCCGAATTCTCAATAGACAAAATCATTTGGTGCTGGATTATCAACATTCAAACAACGTTTCATAGCAAAACGATGATTTTTTCAACATCACTACCATTTTTAAATGCACACATTTCGGCATCATACTGCAAATCAGTTGTACCTGCGAGTCGAAGAGCTTTGTCAAATTGTTGAATCATTTACAGTTAAACTTATACATTAAAATTAATAGAGAATACAACACCACATTCCACACACAATCACCCCCCCCCTCCCCTATCCCCCCTCCCCCCACATGTGGAAATGAGACACACAGACAGACAGATACAGAGCAGAGAGGCAGACACAGAGAAACACACCTGTCCCCGGCCACAGTCAAAGGTGTCCTGTGCACAAGGCGGGAACTGGCAGAACGATTCATCACTGTCGTCAACGCAGTCCTGACGCCAGTCACACACCACACTGTAGGGCACGTGATCACCGCTCACCTCACACCTGAAGTAAGGAGTCGTCTGCGTCGCCACTGACTCCTGACACATCGCTGTTGTCGGTACGTCTGTGCTGCTTTTCAGTTTCAGCATGCACAGACTGTCAAGGTCACAGGCCAGCGCCACGTGTGTCACGTGGCCGGAGGGACAGGTCAGGAGAGGGACGGGTGACGCTGTGATGTCCAGCTTGGTGTCCAGTCTGACTTTGATGTTGAGGGGCCTAGCGTGCGAGAGTGGGGCCTCTTTGCAGAGTAAGGCATCTAGTCGACCTATGATCAGCTTGCATATATTGATTATTCATCATTAGTCGTATCACAAACACACACAGACGCCCCCACCTATACGCACTCACATACACACGATACAGAGACAGAGAGACATACAGGCAGAGAAAGAAGAAACGTGTTTTAACTGATTTGAATAAGATCAACAAAAGACTGTCTCTGTCTCTCTGTGTTGATGCCTCACTTTATATAAAGTGCATTACGTATTGGTATTGAAAGGCTGTTAAAGAGTAAGGCATCTACCGACCTATGATAAGCTTGCATATATTGATTATTCATAATTAGTCTTATCAGAAGCATACACAGACCTCCCTCACACACACACACACACACACACACACACACACACACACACACACACACACACACACATATATATATATATATATATATATATGTATGTATGTATGTATATATAGCGCTCTCTCTCTGTATATATATATATATATATATATATATATATATATGTGTGTGTGTGTGTGTCTGTGTGTGTGTGTGTGTGTGTGTGTGTGTGTGTGTGTGTGTGTGTCTGTCATTAGCTTAACAGCCCATGTGACAGGGGGGTACAGGGGAAGTTACAGTGTCGTTTTATCCAATCATTTGAAAAAGTAAAACAAAACAAAACAAAAACAAAAACTAACGCACCTAATGTTACAAAGGTGATATCAATAAACAACAGCCAACAAATTACACACAAAAAAATAACAACAACAACATCATCACCAGATTGACCATCCAAATAGTAATTCTATCTGCTTCTATTTTGACCCTCAAAGAAATCATTTTGGAAACCATTAATGTTTGCATATATTTTGAATTAACGGGCATTTTGATCATTTATTTTCTTTTTCCGTGTTTCTACTGCCTCTGAGACGTATTTTGCAAGTGAGAGGATAATATTTTCGTCATTTGATGTTAAGACACTGACCAGGTCTTTCCTCTTTGCTGCAGCTGTTTTAAAGAGTGTACAGTTTTCCCGAACCTCCTCGTATCCTTTGCAACTGAACATGAAATATATCTCATCTTCTTTACTCTCGCCACACATTGGACAAGGAGATGTTAATCCACCTGTCTCAAACCATCTTTTATTAGCATTCAGCCCGACTGTTCTCAATCTAAATCTAGCAAGATTGACTTTGTGCCACCTGTTTGTTATGATTGAAATATATCTTTCTGTCTGAAATGCTGTCTTGAAGGAAAAGAACCAGCTATATTTATCATTACTTTCCATTTCTCCATGCCAATTTTGTTTATAGCACGCTATCAATCTATCTTTAAATTTTGAGATAAACGCATTTTCGTAACCCACTCCTTGACACATCCAAACAAGTCCAAATCCATGTTCAGTTACAGTTTTTTTAATTTTATTTGATAAACCCAGTTTTGTTTGCCTCTCTTTTCTTGCAGTAGCATCATCTCAAACGCTTGCTTACATAATCTGGAAGCCGGTAGCCTTGTCAACTTAATCCAATATTTTACACGTTTTACGAAAGTCTTAACATACAGTGGATATCTGCCGGTTTCCCCATATAGTGCTGTGTTTGATGAGTGTAGTGGAACGCCGAGAAAACGTTTAATAGCAAATGTGTGCACTCTTTCGAGTTGATTATTAATCAAAAGTCCCCAGATTTCTGCTGCATAGGTCAAAACCGGTTCAACTTGTGTGTCAAACAATTTCCAGAAAAGGCTCATATCAATGGAATGTAGCTTCCGAAAAGATCTGATGATTTCTATTACCCCTTTTTTCCCTTTTTTGCTTGTTTCAGCCCAAGCAGACGACAGACTCAATTTCGTGGTAAATAACATCCCCAGATACTTATAGGAATTCGTCCACTATTAACTCTTTATCACCATAAAACCATTTTTCATGTGCTGAAAGGTGGCCCCCATTTCGAAAAACTATAACATTAGTTTTTTTCAAGATTTACAGTTAGCCGCAATCTGTCTGCTTCTTGCTTTAAAGCAGTTAGTTGATTCTGCAACCCAATGGCCGTATCAGACAAAAGCACAATATCATCCGCAAATAACATCAAAAACAATTCTACTGCTCCTGGAATCATGTGAATTCCATGTCTGCCCTTTTTTGATATTTCAACAGCAAGTTCATTAATGAAAAACGAAAACAACAAGGGACTTAGCAGACAACCCTGTTTAACACCATATGGACATTCGAAAAGATCAGAATAATTACATTTATCACGTACACACACAAGGACAGAATCATATATGCTCTTAAGGGCCGTATAAAGCTTGCCATGTACACCAGTTTTTCTCAAAATATCCTACAAAATATTACGATTTACAGAGTCGAACGCTTTTCTGAAATCCACAAATGCTACATACAATTTAGAATTTCGTAAGAGATAATTTTGTACCAAAGAATACAGTGTGAATATGTGAGAGAAAGAGAGAGAGAGAGAGAGAGAGAGAGAGAGAGAGAGAGAGAGAGAGAATCTTGTCAACGTTGGCAACCAAAGCATGAAAGTTGCATTTCTTCAGCTCACCAATACACAATCATGTGTGTATGTGTATCATATTAATTCACATCACTACCTGCCCCAGTACCATTTTCCTTTCCCCATGTGAATTCGATCTGTATTATATTATGATTTTTTGATCAGATTACAGATTTGACTGGGTACCTTAAGACACTTAGCGCACGTGGAAACGTTAGACTTCTTGTTTTTCAGAACGTTAGCATTGCTGAGGAAGAAGGGTCCGGACCTTTGTTGCCTGAATGAAGAATGAAAATTGTACACAATTGAACCACCACCCCATCGCCACGTGTTCGCGTACCTGTAAAAAACACAAGGGGATGGCATGATTTTAATACAACACAGGGAAGAAAAGAAACAGCAGTTGTAACAAAAGGAATAGTTAAGTAAATGGATAAATGAACACATGTACGTGCATCACACACACACACACACACACACACACACACACACACACACACACACACACCTGGATTTGTTTATTAAGTAAGTCATGTCCTTTTGGAGACTATTCCGGCCGGCAGTAAGCCTCTTTTCGAATGGAGAGGGAGTTTTGATGGGGGCTTTTTCTGTTTTCTATTTCATTTTCTTAGTGGTCGGTATTTATATTGTCCTTGGAAGTGGTTTTGTAGGAACACCTATACACAGGATCCTTCTCCCTGATTCCCACCTCATTTATTGGCCGTTCTTGTCTCTGTCTCGCTCCAACATGAGTTGTGAACGAATGTTTATTTTCTAACAGTCTTAGAGCTTGCAGCAATTCGTCCTCTGAGAAGAACAGAGCGATGTTACCTATTAGCTGTGTGTTGTTACCATCTTATGGACAGGATCTGGAGCATGGGTTACAACACAGAGCGGTGGGAAGAAGGGACTTGTTTCGTCACTGCGTGTTTCTGCAGCCACACAAACAGAACATCAGAAAGACACTGAGACACTGGACTGTCAGCGAGTACAGAGGGTTGTACGGCGTATACGGTAAATGCAGTTCTATGTTTTTGTTCTAAAAAAGTTTGATTGCACGACATGATATCAGCACGTAATTTGCACACATCATTTTTGTTCCAGTTCCACCAAAACTAATTTCTATCCCCTCCCACACACACTGTCTTCAGTATTCTCTCTCTCTCTCTCTCTCTCTCTCTCTCTCTCTCTCTCTCTCTCTCCTGACCTTCACACTCTAACATTTAAAAATCAACAGTCTACGATGGTGTCCATTGCATTACGGCAGTGGATATGTGGCTGCCTTTGTTCTATCTAAAGATAGCAACAATGCAACGCACTGTATACAGACTTACATATTATTTATATATGTGTCTTCTGAGGTCTTCAGGATGTTGTCAACGGTGTCCATATCTATCCACATTCTGGCTTGACTTTCGCCCATTTTTACAAGAGTTGAGATCATGTTCTCCCACTGCTGGGTAGAATCAAAGCTAGCCAGCGAGCCGCCCTTTTCTACACATTTCTCTTTTGCTTCTTCCAGATTTATTTTCGTTCTACTGAAAGTGAAGCAACTTCCACCAACTGAAATCTGCAACATGTAAAATGATATAGATCAACAAAATGCTGTCCCTGTCATGAATCATTTATGATGCGACGATGAATTGAAAGGTTACTGTTGGTTCTACAAAAACTTCAGACGAAGAAAGTTTATAAAAATCAATGTGTTGAAAGTGGGATTCCATGTTTTCTGTGGGTTATGCCATGGTGGTTCTGCCACACGGCTGTGAATTTGGCATGGCTGAGACTGTAGTGGGGGCTGTTGAAATGTTGACCATTGGGGTCCTTGTAGTTAAGCCTCGACACGGGAGAGTGACCAAGCGCCGTCACCACCACCACCCTCCAGTTTTTAACCACTTCTTCTCTCCCTTTCTTTTCTTTCCTCCTCCCCCCCTTCCTCCACCGCCTCTCCCCCTTTTTCTCCCACCCACTCCCCCTTTATCCCATTCTAGACCTTCTCCTACCTCCTGGACTCTTTATGGCCACAAGCTAATCTCTACTCACTGAGACAGATGGCCGGAGATTGTCAGGGAGTCATCACTGTGCCTCTACAACCCCATCCGGGGTTACTGGACCGTTGACGATGACTCACTTCTCTAACTTTGCCTTCCGTTACTGATTAACACTCACAATTTTTCTAAAGTCTTTCTTTCACTTCCACTGATGATTCCCACAAACACAGTCCCTGAACACAGACCTTTGGTCTGAAACGTTGGACGTCTCTTCTCATAAAATGAGTCTTTTGTTTACATCCCACAGTTGTTACAGACTTTCTCCATTCGATGATTCATGATTTTGAATGAATGGCATGAATAAAATGCCTAAGAAAAGGATGATAATGTAATCATTTCAACTACAGTTTAATTAAAATCACATTTGTCTAAAATATGTTCTTATCATATCAAAATTTCTTACGGGTGGTTCTTTCGTAGAAGACCAGTACACAAGCTGTGGATTTAAAATTCCACCTTCAAGAGATAAAACAAATCATGTCAGTTGGGTGTCAATCATTTCAAATAAACTAACCTGGAGAAGACGCTTGAAGGCCATGTTCATGATTACTTATATTCCTCAGTGATGCCTGAGATGATGAATACCATTGTTGGATAGTAAATAAATAACAAATTTAATCATGTAATGATAATGATAATTATGATAATAGTGATAAGGATAATACTGATGATAGTGATGATGATGATGATGATAATAATAAAAATAATAATAATAATAATAATAAAATAAAAAAATAATGATGATGATGATGATGATGATACTACTACTACTACTACTACTACTACTACTACTAATAATGAAGTGGGTACAAACCCCATCAGGCCTTGTACAGATCTGACATCGAAGTTCCCCTGGGCTGTCACTATTCGGACTGTGCCTTTCTTGTATTGTATTACTTTTTGTCACATGAGATTTCTGGGTGCGAAAGTCGAGCTGCTTATCCCGGGGAAAGCGCGTCATAACAGTGTAACGTCACATGCCCCCCTCCCCGCTTTCTTTCTGGTTGAAAGTGTACTTCTTTTGTAATGACAGTGAGCAGACAGACAGTGAGCAGAGCAGACAGACAGTGAGCAGACAGACAGTGAGCAGAGCAGACAGACAGTGAGCAGACAGATAGCTGATCAGAAAGATAGCTGTGAGCAGACAGCTGGGCACACAGACAGTGAGCAGACAGATAGTGAGCAGACAGACAGTGGGCACACAGACAGTGGGAAGACAGACAGTGGGCACACAGACAGTGAGCAGACAGACAGTGAGTAGACAGACAGTGAGCAGACAGAAAGTGAGCAGACAGAAAGTGAGCAGACAGTGAGCAGACAGACAGTGGGTAGACAGACAGCTGAGCAGACAGACAGTGGGCAGACAGACAGCTGAGCAGACAGACAGTGGGCAGACAGACAGCTGAGCAGACAGACAGTGGGAAGACAGACAGCTGAGCAGACAGACAGTGGGCAGACAGACAGCTGAGCAGACAGACAGTGAGCAGAGAGACAGTGAGCAGACAGACAGTGAGTAGACAGACAGTGGGCAGACAGACAGTGAGCAGACAGACAGTGAGCAGAGAGACAGTGAGCAGACAGACAGTGGGCAGACAGACAGTGAGCGGACAGACAGCTGAGCAGACAGTGGGCAGACAGACAGTGGGAAGACAGACAGTGAGTAGACAGACAGTGAGCAGACAGACAGTGAGCGGACAGACAGTGAGCAGACAGACAGTGGGAAGACAGACAGTGAGCAGACAGACAGTGGGCAGACAGACAGAAAGACAGTGGGCAGACAGACAGCTGAGCAGACAGACAGTGAGCAGACAGATAGCTGATCAGAAAGATAGCTGTGAGCAGACAGCTGGGCACACAGACAGTGAGCAGACAGACAGTGGGCACACAGACAGTGAGCAGACAGACAGTGGGAAGACAGACAGTGGGCACACAGACAGCTGAGCAGACAGACAGTGAGCAGACAGACAGTGGGCAGACAGACAGTGAGCAGACAGACAGTGGGCAGACAGACAGCTGAGCAGACAGACAGCTGAGCAGACAGACAGTGAGCAGACAGACAGTGGGAAGACAGACAGTGAGCAGACAGACAGTGGGCAGACAGACAGACAGACAGTGAGCGGACAGACAGCTGAGCAGACAGACAGTGGGCAGACAGACAGTGGGCAGACAGACAGTGAGCAGACAGACAGTGGGCAGACAGACAGTGAGTAGACAGACAGTGAGCAGACAGACAGTGAGCAGACCGACAGTGGGCAGACAGACAGCTGAGCAGACAGACAGTGGGCAGACAGACAGCTGAGCAGACAGACAGTGGGCAGACAGACAGCTGAGCAGACAGACAGCTGAGCAGACAGACAGTGGGCAGACAGACAGCTGAGCAGACAGACAGTGGGCAGACAGACAGTGAGCAGACAGACAGTGGGCAGACAGACAGCTGAGCAGACAGACAGCTGAGCAGACAGACAGTGAGCAGACAGACAGTGGGAAGACAGACAGTGAGCAGACAGACAGTGGGCAGACAGACAGACAGACAGTGAGCGGACAGACAGTGAGCAGACAGACAGTGGGAAGACAGACAGTGGGCAGACAGACAGTGAGTAGACAGACAGTGAGCAGACAGACAGTGGGCAGACAGACAGTGAGCAGACAGACAGTGAGCAGACCGACAATGGGCAGACAGACAGCTGAGCAGACAGACAGTGGGCAGACAGACAGCTGAGCAGACAGACAGTGGGCAGACAGACAGCTGAGCAGACAGACAGCTGAGCAGACAGACAGTGGGCAGACAGACAGCTGAGCAGACAGACAGTGGGCAGACAGACAGCTGAGCAGACAGACAGTGGGCAGACAGACAGCTGAGCAGACAGACAGCTGAGCAGACAGACAGTGGGCAGACAGACAGCTGAGCAGACAGACAGTGAGCAGACAGACAGTGGGCAGACAGACAGCTGAGCAGACAGACAGTGGGCAGACAGACAGCTGAGCAGACAGTGGGCAGACAGACAGCTGAGCAGACAGACAGTGAGCAGACAGACAGTGGGCAGACAGACAGCTGAGCAGACAGACAGCAGACAGACAGTGAGCAGACAGACAGTGAGCAGACAGACAGTGGGCAGACAGACAGCTGAGCAGACAGACAGCTGAGCAGACAGACAGTGGGCAGACAGACAGCTGAGCAGACAGACAGTGGGCAGACAGACAGCTGAGCAGACAGACAGTGAGCAGACAGACAGTGGGCAGACAGACAGTGAGCAGACAGACAGTAGGCAAACAGACAGACAGTGAGCAGACAGACAGCTGAGCAGACAGAGAGTGAGCAGACAGTGGGCAGACAGACAGACAGTGAGCAGGCAGACAGCTGAGCAGACAGGCAGTGGGCAGACAGACAGTGAGCAGACAGACAGACAGTGAGCAGACAGACAGCTGAGCAGACAGAGAGTGAGCAGACAGACAGTGAGTAGACAGACAGTGGGCAGACAGACAGACAGTGAGCAGACATACAGTGGGCAGACATACAGTGGGCAGACAGACAGTGAGCAGACATACAGTGGGCAGACAGACAGTGGGCAGACATACAGTGGGCAGACATACAGTGAGCAGACAGAAAGTGAGCAGACATACAGTGGGCAGACAGAAAGTGAGCAGACATACAGTGGGCAGACATACAGTGGGCAGACAGACAGTGAGCAGACAGAAAGTGAGCAGACATACAGTGGGCAGACAGAAAGTGATCAGACATACAGTGGGCAGACATACAGTGGGCAGACAGACAGTGAGCAGACAGAAAGTGAGCAGACATACAGTGGGCAGACAGACAGTGAGCAGACATACAGTGGGCAGACAGACAGTGAGCAGACATACAGTGGGCAGACAGACAGTGAGCAGACATACAGTGGGCAGACATACAGTGGGCAGACAGACAGTGGGCAGACATACAGTGAGCAGACAGAAAGTGAGCAGACATACAGTGGGCAGACAGACAGTGAGCAGACAGACAGTGAGCAGACAGACAGTGGGCAGACAGACAGTGGGCAGACAGACAGTGAGCAGACAGACAGTGAGCAGACAGACAGTGGGCAGACAGACAGTGGGCAGACAGACAGTGAGCAGACAGACAGACAGACAGTGAGCGGACAGACAGCTGAGCAGACAGACAGTGGGCAGACAGACAGTGGGCAGACAGACAGTGAGCAGACAGACAGTGGGCAGACAGACAGTGAGCAGACAGACAGCTGAGCAGACAGAAAGTGAGCAGACAGTGGGCAGACAGACAGACAGTGAGCAGACAGACAGCTGAGCAGACAGACAGTGGGCAGACAGACAGTGAGCAGACAGACAGTGAGCAGACAGACAGACAGTGAGCAGACAGACAGCTGAGCAGACAGAGAGTGAGCAGACAGTGGGCAGACAGACAGACAGTGAGCAGACAGACAGACAGTGAGCAGACAGCTGAGCAGACAGGCAGTGGGCAGACAGACAGTGGGCAGACAGACAGTGAGCAGACAGACAGTGAGCAGACAGACAGCAGACAGACAGTGAGCAGACAGACAGCTGAGCAGACAGACAGTGGACAGACAGACAGTGAGCAGACAGACAGTGGGCAGACAGACAGTGAGCAGACAGACAGTGAGCAGACAGACAGACAGTGAGCAGACAGACAGCAGACAGACAGTGAGCAGACAGACAGTGGGCAGACAGACAGTGAGCAGACAGACAGTGGGCAGACAGACAGTGGGCAGACAGACAGACAGTGAGCAGACAGACAGTGAGCAGACAGACAGACAGTGGGCAGACAGACAGACAGTGGGCACACAGACAGCTGAGCAGACAGACAGTGAGCAGACAGACAGTGGGCAGACAGACAGCTGAGCAGACAGACAGACAGACAGCTTAGCAGACAGACAGCTGAGCAGACAGACAGTGGGCAGACAGACAGTGAGCAGACAGACAGTGGGCAGACAGACAGACAGTGAGCAGACAGACAGCTGAGCAGACAGACAGCAGACAGACAGACAGCAGACAGACAGCTGAGCAGACAGACAGCAGACAGACAGTGAGCAGACAGACAGTGGGCAGACAGACAGACAGTGAGCAGACAGACAGCTGAGCAGACAGACAGCTGAGCAGACAGACAGTGGGCAGACAGACAGTGGGCAGACAGACAGCTGAGCAGACAGACAGTGGGCAGACAGACAGTGAGCAGACAGACAGTGAGCAGACAGACAGTGAGCAGACAGACAGTGGGCAGACAGACAGTGGACAGACAGACAGTGGGAAGACAGTGAAATACATACAACACAAATGCATCATTACTCTGTTTACTCCACAGTCTTCTGAATAGTAAAAGCAGTGAGTTTCATCCTCCCCAGCTGCACACTGATAGCTTCTGTCACAGGGGAAGTGTCGGTACAGTTCGGGCCATTCAGACCTGGAGCAGTTCCAACGACGAAGACCATCTAAGCCCACCTGCTGAGGTCTGCTCTGCTGGAAGGAGAACACGAGCTGAAAATATACAAGTTTGTAGTATTTGAACATGTAGAACAACAATGACACGGGCGTTGTTCTGTTCCGAAGCGTATCTGGACCCCGCCATCCGTCTGAAAAGACAGTGGGGAAAGATCTGATCATTATGCCTTTGTGCCAAGTCTGTTCACAAGAACCTTGATAACGGTAAAGGCCATTAACGCCCACAGTAGTTCCCGTGCGACTCAAAAACAGCATCTTACCAGGTGGTCGGATCACGGTTACACAACTTTTAAAGTGGCGGTTCATATGCCTGGGCGATCGTATGTAACCTGAAACACAAACACATAGTATATATATATATATATATATATATATATATATATATATATATATATATATATATATATATATATATATATATATGTGTGTGTGTGTGTGTGTGTGTGTGTGTGTGTGTGTGTGTGTGTGTGTGTGTGTGTGTTACAGTAGGATTGAAAAACCGGTAATTTCATGAAATCTCTGAAAGTCCGATTTATTACGTGTAACTACCGTGGCCATCGGATATTTCATGAAATAACTGGAATTCTTCGTCATGAAATCTTCAAATGCATACATCCGTTATTTCACGAAATCACTGAACACCACATGCACAAACAAACATCTTATAAATCGTAAAAAAAAAAAGAGTCAGTGACTGTACAAATTTCATTTAATATAGTAAACAAACATCAAGGAAAGGTCGCAATGACAGTGTAGAGGTTGCAAAGCATACATTCAACTTAAACCATGGTAAAATGACACCAGTTAAAATTGCTAGATGAAATGCATTCGCTGGATAATTCAGACTTCTGTGACAGCGGGATTTACAGAGTAACTTGGCCCAAAATTATGCGCTCCTTGCTCGGAACACTGTGTTGCCGTGATGGTCACATCAAAAACAATTTCCCCCAGTGTCCGACGGAGCAGTGACTGCTGACCATAGACACGTTGCTCTGTTTTCTTCACCAACAGTTTCTGAGGGCAGAGGTCAGACTGGTGTCTCTAATGAAGTCCTTTCCGAATCCCAGCTTGAACAACAATGTTTATGGTCAACGTCCATATTCCTGCTAACACCAACACCTTAACTGTTTCGGGGATCACCTTCAGTGTAATCCTCTGATGGAATCAGAGCAGCAACATTGTCCCCAGGCACGGCATCCTCAAAGTCCTCCCTGCTTCTCTTCAACATCCTTTCCACCTGAGATGCTTGTCCATCACAGCTGTCAGCGCAACACTTTGTGATTCGAACTGTGCTGCCTGTCACCCTTTCCTGAGATTGATCGGGACTTGTCACAGGTGATAGAACTTCATTTGAAATCAGGGGGAATTGGGCATCTGTTGTGGAGATCAGCTGCTGGTAGACATGATGAGGACAGACCAACACGAGCCTCACACCCAGACACTGCAGCGTGAGGAGAACACTCGATACCAAAATGATACGCGAAGGATGATTTTATTTCTTTTTTTTATCATTCTACTTCTTCTTTTTTTCTCTTTCTTTTTAGCAATCGAACTGAACCCATTTGAAGTCCGTTGCCCAGTCTTGAGTTTTGCTGTCTGTCAAACATGCCACCAGCATGTCACCATTAGCGTGAGTCATGTACCAGTTACAAGTTGTGTTCACTTGTTACAATATGCCAGGTGATATGTGCTCAACACGTAATGCTTCCATGAAGGAGAAAGATAATTCACAGGTCGAAATAGTCAATAATAAGACGCTCAAGTATACCCCCCCAACCCCCCACCAGAAGACCAGAAGATTGGGCGATTTGTGCTGTTTTTGTTTTCATAAAACAACACTAAACACTATTGTATTGCTTTTGTTCACATTAAACAAAGCCAACACATGACTGCATCGCTTTTGGTTACATGGAATAACAACAAAACACTATTCTGTTGTTCATACTAAAAATATTGCATTGATTTTGTTCACACTGAACAACATAACACTTGTGCTGTCGTTCATATTGACTCTCAACACCAGACGTCTGATAGCTCTAAACAAACTACTCATCTGAATTTATAAACCAACAAATCTTTACAAACAGCCCGTTAATGAATAAAACAACAGCAACAAGAAGAGCTTCGATAGTTTCATCTACCAATAGCCGATAAAGACAAGATATAGCGTTATAATCTGTGAATACACAGAAAGTTTTCTTTTTACTCGAGTACATATAACATTAAATACATCAGGCACAATCACTTTTAGAACATGAACATTCATGAAAATATGCAACACAGAAACACAAAAAAACTAAAATAATAAGATAGATGTTGACTAGGTAAGACAAAACAACATGTAACTGACACAAAAATATACGAAAGACTAAATAAGTTTTCAGCAAAATGACTCTAAAAACATTTTTGAAGATAATCATGCATTACAATAGCTTTTTGAATGAAATCTAGACCTCATAAGAAAATAAATCATCATAATTAAATGACAGATAAATAAATAGATAAATAGATAGATGCTTAAAATAATACAAACAGAATAGATGATAAATACCTCACCCACTCATATACACACGGTGAACGCACCTTCCCCCTAACACTCCACATCACACACACACACACACACACACACACACACACACACACACACACACACACACACACACACACACACCAGGACACATTGGTAACAACAGTTGACCAGCTATTATCAAATATCATTATGGAGACGTGAGTGTATAAGAATAACTGAGGGATAAAATAAACAAACAGAATATAAATCTTTGATACAGACGATGATCCGTTTTGCATTGATTGCTGTGAGAGATTCCCAGTGACGTGGAGTGAATGGTTTGCTTGTATGGGTTACCATCAGTAGGCGCTTGTTGCACGATCGCCGACAGATGGTTTCACAGACATCTACTACCAATATAATTCCGATGATGACTATAGAGCCAGATGCAGCTGACTGAAAATAACACATACATCGACCACCATTGTGATTCAGATGATGATTATAGAGCCAACTGTTGTAGTTGACTGAAAACGTCACACACATCTACCATAAATGTGATTCTGATGATAATTATAGAACCAGTTGCAGCTGACTGAGTATTTCACATACATCAACCATGATTGTGATTCCGTTGACGATTGGAGAACCAGCTGTAGTTGTATTTGACAGAAACATTCATATACATCTACCATCATTTGATTCCGATTATGATTAGAGAATTAGTTGTAGCTGACTGAAAAATTCACATACATCCACCATCATTTGATTCCGATGAAGATGAAAGGACCAGTTGTGGATGGTTAAAAAACAAACGATAGGTATTTACCGTGAGGGGAGAAAATGGAAACTGTTCGCAGATCTTTTAATAAAGGTAAAAAGAATAAGCTGTTTGTTTATCTTCACCATGCCCTCGCAAGAAATCCACACTGACCACAGAACAAAAAGGAAATCAGAATGAAGAGTGTGATGATGAAGATAAAGAAGAAGGGGCAAGGGGGAGAGAATGAAAAAAACAACAAACTTTAATGTAAATAATTTATCTTTTAAGACAAGTGAGAAACAAATCGAGTTAAAATTGAAACCCAAAACAACAACAACAACAACAACACACACACACACACACATGCATATGGATAACGTTTTTGGCCTGTTGGTTGTGGTACATTGTTTTTTGTTTTGAAATAATTACCGATGGTAATCTCTCTGGAAATGCTTTTATTTATCTTTTATTGAAATCGGGTATTTCATTCGGTAACACAAATGAATGTACCTTCATGAGAATTTCTGTAATGATCCTAAAATATACAAAGGAATATTACAACATACACACACACACACACACACACACACACATATATATATATATATATATATATATATATATATTTATCATTTCTCATATGCAGGCATAAACTAACGGCTAACTTTTTCTGTGTGTCATTTTTCATATTGGCTTATTGCCTCTGTTTTTTTTGTGGAATGGAGAGAGAGAGAGAGAGAGAGAGGGGGGGGGGGGGGGGGGTTGGGGGATGACAATATCTCTTGCGCACTCTGAGTACTGTTTCAAAAGCTGAGGCAATCCGTGCATTAACAATTGGTCACAGTTGTTTCACGGTGTGCCTGCAAACTTCAGACAATATGAAAAAGGGCTTTGAGAGAGAGAGAGAGAGAGAGAGAGAGAGAGACGTCTTTGTGTGTGTGTGTGTGTGTGTGTGTGAGAGAGAGAGAGAGAGAGAGAGAGAGAGAGAGAGAAGATAAATTGAATTCTTTGTCATCCAAAAACAAATCACTTTATGGATACACATATATAATGAAAAATATATATATTAAGATGATAAGGGTACAATGATATCCGATTAATCATAATAAAAACAAAACCGACATATTTACTTCGTGTTAAAGGAAAGGAGGATCGGAACCCTTTCAAAGACAGCCACTAGGAGGGTTGGGGGCATTATATGTATTTTCAAAAGGACGCAATGGAGGATAGTGAGACATGTTTTAAGGTAAATGAATGAACCTACCCCACGACAGATTACAAAGTTGTTAAGTGTTTGGCACCATATTGCAATATGGGCTGAATTTCACATAGAATAATTTTATAACCACACAAAAAACTGATTTCCAAAACATGGCAGTTTGTGCTTTGTGGAAATCACAGCATACTTTAAGCTTAATACTCTCGTAAAATGATTGCAATAAACTTTACAATTTAGAGTCGTTCAGAAACGCATTCCTAATTGTTTACACAACTAGCAGAACAACACCATAACAAAGCAATTGTTCCAAACACTTCAAAGCCTGTCGTGTGTGTACAGCTGACATTACCGAGTTACAACGTAATCAATGTTTTATACCAGCAAGTCATCTTCCTGCCAGAAGTCTGACAAACTAACCTAAGTATCAAAACTTTTTTTTCCAATGTGTTTGAGTATGTACCCGGTAAGCAGTGCATGTTGTGCATGATTTGTAAGCTGACAGCAAGACTGCAATAAACATGACAGGTGCATTCAAGATATTGAACCAACGCTGATAGTTAGGTTTCTTGATTTATTGTTATTGCTGTTGTGTTCGTCTTTCTCCTCGTCCCACACTAATACGTATGCACATGTGTGCGTGCGCGTGCACACACACACACACACACACACACACACACACACACACACACACACACACACACACACATTTACTCTCTCTCTCTCTCTCTCTCTCTCTCACACACACACACACACACACACACACACACACACACACACACACACACACACACACACACTCTGTGTTTCTGTGTCTCTGTCTCTCTCTCTGTCTCTCTCTCTCTCTCTCTCTCTCTCTCACTCACGCACGCACACCGACTATGGTCTGTCTGTGGTTCGTTCAGCTACAAAACAGGCGGGAGTACACTTTAACACATTAATAAGAAGCTTGGAGTGTGTTGGACATGATTCCCTTCAAGTGTCTACTGACGGCCTATGGCCCCTCCAGTGCAGTGATTGGTCCATCTGGCTGTGTGGTGAAGTGTTGATTGTCCTCAGGAGCGGGATCAGTGAGTGGTGTCATGTGTGCCAAAACACGCCCCATTGAAAACTTCCAAAGTGATGCAAACAAATACTAAATCATTCTTACATAACTAGGTGTGTGTAGCCCTATCACTTGCTCATCTAAAGTGTACACGCCTAGAAAACAGTAGAAACATGTAATTACCGAGAGATGGAGTCAAAAAGGTGACTTTCAATCCGTTTGCTTCAGATGTATTGACGGCGTAAAACCTGAAACTTAACACACCTTTCCTGTAAAGTGGATACACTCTTAACACAAGGTTATCTGTCCAGCTGAAAATGTCAGTGTTGGATGCAGGGCATTTAGTGTGTTTCAGAATATCTGGATACAAAAATCTTCCTCCTTTGTACTGCTTGGCGCCCAAGTACACACCAGAGCAACTAATTATTTTCAGTTTGACAACGCTTCCACGGGGTACTTTCAGCAGAGAATAACAGCCCATAGGATATTTTTTATGAACCGTTATTGTTGTGTGTGTGTTGGCTACTAGTATGGAAGGTGTTGTGACGCATGGTTTATCATCTCCAAACGGTGAACTGGTGGTAGTTGAATCATTAATGTTGTTCTGTGGCTGTTGTGTGATCCCACTGGTCGACGTGTTCCACGCCATCAAAATCACAAGAGAAATAAGTTTTACCAAACCCAGTGACATGATCAGTTTTGGAACGTATTGTCTTGCAATGTTCGAATGTGTTGGACTTGGCTGAGCATATGATTTTCGGTTCATAATATATATGGGAAAACTATTTTACTTTATGTTGTGTGTGCGTGTGTGTGTGTATGTGTGTGTGTGTGTGTGTGTGTGTGTGTGTGTGTATTGTGAGAGTCAGAGAGCACGCGTGCGGGATGGGTGTGTGTGAGTGCGTGCGTTTGTGGGCAGGCGTGCGTGCGTTCAGTAGATTAACAATGCATAATCAAGTTAATGTTATTTCTAAATAACTGAAATTAACATGAGCAAATCGAATGCATGCATAACAGCGAGCAGGCACACTGATATACAAAACACGGTACAAAATTTGTTTGGATACAACACACACACACAGACACTGACAAATACACACACAAACACACACAAACACACAGACATGAACACACATATCCATGCAGGTACCTACGCTCACACACGTAAACACAACAAACATGTACACACACACACACACACACACACACACACACACACACACACACACACACACACACACACACACACACACACGCACGCACACACGCACTTATTCACGTACCTGTGCACACACTCGTGCACGTAACAAATGTTTGCATGCACGCACACACAGACACACTGACACACGCACACGCATACACACACATACTCATGCACGTACCTATTAACACACACACACACACACACACACACACACACACACACACACACACACACACACACACACACACATGATTGGAAAAGAACAAACATACATTCAAAGAAATGCATGGGGAGTGTCTTGAACAAAAGCCAAGTTAAATGATTCCAGATTGAAGGCGGAAAGCGACGAACGATGGCGAACAGGAAAAGGTGGTGAGTTCCATGTGTGTACAGCGGGGAAAAAAACCGGAATGCTCTTCCACCGTGTTTCACTGTGTTGGTGGATGCGGGATATTGTGTCATCAGAGAAGAACGGAGAGATCCTGAAGGGACATGTGTGTTTAACAGTGAACAGAGGACTGGCAGCATGGACAGAGAGTGTTGTACTTCTCCTTCCCTTCCTCCTTCTGTCTTTCTTCCTTTTCCTTCTCTTCTTCTTCTTCTTCTTCTTCTTCGTCTTCTTCTTCTTCTTCTTCTTCTTCTTCTTCTTCTTCTTCTTCTTCTTCTTCGCCTTCTTCTTCTTCTACCGCTGGTTCTTCTCGTTCTGCTTCTTCATCTTTCTTTCTTGTATTAATATGGTATATAGTTCACAGCAAACATGGCCAAGTCATTTTGAATAAGACAAAAAATTAAAATTTATAAAAAAAAAACCTTTTTGGTGGTGGATGAATCCTCTGTGTTTGGTGAGAAACGACGTTTCGAACCATAGGCCCGTTGTCAAGTGATGAGAATAAGACAGTGTTAATTGGAAAGCCTATGTGAGAAAAGGGTGATAACATCTCACTACTTTCTGTTTTGATGGACCATGTCTTTGAAGAATCCTGCAGTCATTTTTGTCTTCTTCCCATTTTGAATAAGATATAACATTCTCTCGGTCTTTGTCTCTGTCGTCCTTTACAATAACCTGCGGCAAAAACATCTGAACTCTGAAGGTCAATCGTAAGTTCACTTGCTGAAGAATGGTTCTGTTTACAGTATTCGTAAACCCTGCGTTTATATATTTAATGCCCTGAAGATACAGCAGGAATTCTGTGACAACAATGATGAAAGTTAGAATTAATTTACTATGCACAAGAAGCACTTTTGTTCTACAGGTTTAAGTTAGTATGTATTTTACATTTTGTTGTCGCTGCATGATCACCATACTGTGTACTTTTGACCTCTTTCTAGGGGCCGGAGGCCTGGAGATTAAAGTTTTGTTCTTGTTCTTCTTCTTCTCTGTCTCTCTCTCTGTTTCACACACACACACACACACACACACACGCACACGCACACACACACACACACAATTTTTTGTCTTTCAAAACTCACAAAGGGTGAAACAGAAAAAAAGCAACAGAAAAGAAGTGAGGAATTCAAACACTGGCACACTTGTCTCTCTTCAACTGCCCTTGACTGCTGGAGCAGGGAGGGGAGTGGATGGAAGGGAGGGGGAGAGGTGCACAAGCGAAGAGGATGAAGGAGGAATGGAAGCGGAGAGGGGAGGACACGGGGCTTCAAGGGGGAAGCTGGTGGGGAGCGGGGGAGGGGGGATCTGGGGATGTTCATTCTGTTCCTTGTGATTTTCTTTCTGGTCTCGTTATGGATTTGTTTTGTTTTTCCTGTGGGAAGGGGTCTTTGGTTGTTTGTTCTTTTTGTTGTGTTTTGGGGTTGTTATTTGTGCTGTTGTTGCTGTTTTCGGTGCAGCTGTTTTTAGATAACGTTCTGGCCCACTCCAGTAAATGTTCCCTCTTTTTTTGTCACCGGCTGAGAGCGGGCAACGGAGCGAGATACAAAGAGCACTGAGACACTCCATGTGTACATGTTTGTATTGTGCCTTTTGATGTATGCAGTGAGACACTCCATGTGTACATGTTTGTATTTTGCCTTTTGATGTATGAAGTGAGGTAGTACCTCTAGAGGGGGTGGGGGGGTTGTCACGCTCTTCCGGGAGTGGTTCGTCCTCTATTGGTCCCCCCCGGTACCCAGCTCTCACCTATGGGTCCTAGAAGCCGCTAGCATGCGGCAGCGCCCAACCCCCGGGCAAAGGCTTTGACAGGCTGGCTAAACTAGGTGAGGGAAGCCGACAGGTCTGAAACCCTCGGTGAGTTAGGGCTTGTCTATCCGAGCATGTGAAGACTGGATCCGGCGGACTCTGCGGAAGAAAACTTATTGGTTCAACGGAGAGGAAGGTGGTTGCAGCAGAGCACCGTGGAGTGCTGAGGGCAGGATGAGACACATAGGACATCCTGGTCATCCACTGCATCCGTTTCCATCTCCAGTCGTCTTGACCTCGTCTTGCCACTGGATACAGACGGTCTCGGACAAGAGAGTGAGGTCGACGGTGCGCAACTCCTCACTATAAACAAAGTCATCGCGCAAGTCATCAGTCATCCTTCTTCCCATACCATCATTTCCCCCAAGCTCTGTGGCGACAGGCGAGCGATGAAGCGACAGGTGTACACTGGCAGTCGTAGCCGCGGACCTGCACACAGGCGGCTCAGGCCATAGGGTCGTTTTTCACTGACTGGAGCAGCGGTGGAGATCGGCAGCCCCCTGAGCGACTGAGCAGCCCTCTTCAGGACAGCACTGCTCACCTCCAAGGCATGAGGAAGGGGCTAGAAAAGGTGCCCTAAACATTGCCTGCTCCACACCACCCTAGTCAGCATACCGCGGCTGACGGGGACCCTACTCAAGCGGTCGACACACAAAGGAAAGAAAGAAGAAAACAAGAAGCACCCCATTGACCATTGCCACATGGAACGTGCGTACGCTTCTAGACAGAGGCGACTCAGACAGACCACAGAGACGCACAGCACTCATTGCGAGTGAACTAGCCAGGTACAACATCGACATCTCTGCCTTAAGTGAGACCAGACTGGCAGAAGAAGGCGAACTCTGTGAGCGAGGCGCAGGCTACACCTTCTTTTGGAGTGGCTGCGGACCTGAAGAGAGACGTGAGGCTGGAGTTGGCTTTGCAGTGAAGACAACCCTCGTTGGCAAGCTGGCTGGCCCCCCGAAAGGAGTGAACGATCGCCTGATGACGATGAAACTCCTTATATGCAACGGGAAGAAGTTTACCACCATTGTCAGCACCTACGCGCCCATCATGACCAACCCGGATGAGATCAAGGACAAGTTCTACGAGGACCTGAACGCTGTCATCACCACTGTTCCCAACGCAGACAAGCTCATCATTCTTGGTGACTTAAACGCGAGAGTTGGCTGTGACAGCACCTCCTGGGAAGGCGTGATTGGGAAGCATGGGGTTGGCAACTGTAACAGCAATGGTCAGCTACTTCTCCAGACATGTGCCGAGTACGACCTTCTTATCACAAACACCGTCTTCTGCCTCCCTACCCATAACAGGACGTCATGGATGCATCCTCGCTCTGGGCATTGGCATCTCATCGACTTTGTCATCGTCAGGAAGAGGGACAGGCAGGACGTACGAGTCACGAGGGCCGTGTGCGGCGCCGAGTGCTGGACAGACCACCGCTCTATCGTCTCCAAACTCAACCTCCGCATCCAGCCCAAGAGACGGCCTCAGGGCATGAAAGCACCCAAACGCCTGAATGTCAACAACCTGGAGCTAGGCAACATCAAGCAGAGCTTTGCTGACACCCTGGAGGAACGCCTTGAGTCCACCGTGCTGGACAACCAGAATGTGGAGGCAGCATGGGGCGCACTGCATGAGACGGTGTACAACACTGCCATGGAGTGCCTAGGGCCTTCTGCCAGGAAGCACAAAGACTGGTTTGATGAGAACTGCACTGAGATCAAGCAGCTGCTGGAAGACAAACACCAAGCCTACAGAGCCCACATTGAAGATCCCAAGTCACAGTCAAAGAAAGTCATACTGAAGAGCGCACGCAGCACCATCCACCTGAAGCTGCGGCAGATGCAGGATTCCTGGTTGAGCAACAAAGCTGATGAGATCCAGGGCTTTGCAGACAGGAATGACATGAAGAACTTCTATAACGGCCTGAAAGAAGTCTACGGTCCCACCACCTCCGGATCTGCTCCACTCCTCAGTGCTGATGGTTCTACCCTAATCACTGACAAGGACGGGATCCTTGAGAGATGGGCTGAACACTTTGACAGCGTACTGAACCGCCCTTCCACCATCAATGATGAAGCCATCGACCGACTCCCCCAGGTGCCAGTCAGTGAGTCGTTGGATGCCATTCCAACTTTGGAGGAGACCCAGAAAGCTATCCGTCTGCTATCCAATGGCAAAGCCCCTGGGTTAGACTCCATTCCAGCTGAGGTCTACAAAGAAGGTGGTATGGCGCTGACTGAGAAGCTTCATCAGCTATTCCAGCTCATCTGGCAGCATGAGGCAGTTCCACAAGACTTCAAAGATGCTTCCATCATACACCTGTACAAGCGCAAAGGAAATCGTCAGGTCTGTGACAACCATCGTGGAATATCCCTGCTGTCCGTCACAGGCAAGACTCTGGCCAGAGTGCTACTCAACCGTCTCATAGCGCACCTTGAGCAAGGTCTCCTACAAGAGAGCCAGTATGGCTTCCGGAAAGAACGCGGGACTATCGACATGGTGTTTGCTGCCAGGCAGCTCCAGGAGAAGTGTCAGGAACAGAACGCCGACCTTTACTCCACCTATGTCGATCTGACCAAGGCCTTCGATACTGTTAGCAGAGATGGCCTTTGGAGAATCATGGCGAAGTACGGATGTCCCAGAAAGTTCATCACCATCATACGGCAACTACACGATGGGATGCTGGCCTGAGTCCAAGACAACGGAGAGACTTCAGAACCATTCTCTGTCTCCAACGGAGTCAAGCAAGGGTGTGTTCTTGCCCTCACCCTGTTCAGTCTCATGTTTTCAGCCATGCTGACAGATGCCTTCAGAGACGCTGACGTAGTCATTGGCATCAGGTACCGCACAGATGGCTCACTCTTCAACCTCAGGAGGCTTCAAGCAAAAACCAAGGTGAGGACAGACGCCGTCAACGACTTCCTGTTTGCTGATGACTGTGCTCTCAACGCTGCCTCCGAAGCTGACATGCAACACGATGTCAGCCAATGGTCCTCCTTTTTGAAAAACCATAATCTCTGTTTTCTCTATATTCACATTTAATTTCATCTTATCACAGCACACCTTTAGAATATTTAGCTGATTTTGTAACCCAGTGGGTGTTGTTGACAGCAAAGCAACATCTGCAAAGGGCAAAATAAATCATTCTATGAGACCTTGAAGTAAGTGGACTCCGTGTCTTCCTTTTTTTCTGAAACATGATCAGCCAACTGATTTATAAATAACGAGAACAGAGTAGGACTTAGAACACATCCCTGGCGGCCGCCTACCGGACAATAAAAAAAGTTCGACTGTTGACAATTAGTTCTAATACAGGAGCTAAGTGAATTATACATTGCTTTTAAAGATCTAAAAATGTTTCTTGTAATACCATCATTTTGTAAACATTCAAGTAATTTGTCATGCTTCACAGAGTCAAACGCTTTCTTGAAGTCAACGAAAGCCACGTACATTTTCCGACCGTTTTTTGTCATACATTTTTTGTATAATAGCATGTAAGGTAAATATGTGGTCAATAGTCGAATGATTACAACGGAAACCAGCCTGACTTTCTGATATCATGTTATTGTCATCAAGCCACTTATATAATCTTGTGTTTAGCACGGTGGTGTAACATTTAGAAACTATACTTAACAATGAAATTCCTCTATAATTGTCTGGATCATTGACGTCACCTTTTTATGCATAGGTACGATAATTGCTTTGGCCCAATCTGACGGATACAAACCCTTGTTAAAAATTGCATTAAATTGACCACGAGTTGTTTTTTTTTTATGGATCCGTATAAGTGCTCGGGTGTCTTGGTAGACATAGATCACATCTTACGTAATTTGAGCTCAAAGATAAGATACAGATTCTTACACTTACCGTATTTGAATTTAGAAATAGACAGTTTTGCTATCAACAGAGTCGTGTTGATTTTTTTTCTCTCTCTTTTCATGATCTGGGATATCCATTTTCGTTGTACCAAACAACGCTACCTTTTCATTCACAGGGATAAGTGTATTGTAACGAGAGAGAATGAACTGTTTCACATGTTTCCAAAAATCAGATAGTTTGGGGCAAGAGTAAAAGGCGTGTTCAATGTAATCAGTTTCTTGACACCAGTTGCAGGTGTTTGTGTTTGACACCCCCATTTTTGCAAGCAGAATATTCGTTGGGTAAATGTTATGGATAAATTTGAAGTGGAGTATTCTCAGACGGGATTCATTTGTGCAATCATAAGCTAGGTTGAAATGGTCTTTGATATTGCTGTCTAGTTTGCGCTTCCAAAATTGTGTTGCACATATTTCATGGTTTTGTTTGAAGGCAACGTGTTTTCGGATTTGTTTGTTAGATAACGTAGTGAGCTATCCCTCTGTTGTTGCAATGTCTTTGGGGGTATCCTCTTTGTGAGCATCGTTGGATGCTGTTTCCATTGTTGTGGTATTGCGTTTATGATGGCATTGTATTCGAAAAGAAGGCCCGGGTCAGTGCCCAGTTTGCGTTCTACTTCTTCGTATGTCATTACATTTCCATGCTGCCAAAGATCCTGCATGATGAAAATGCTTTGTTTGCTCCATTTGGGAAAGTGCAACACATTACCTTTGTATTTTACATTTTTATTGTTCCATAGCGGTTCCGTTTTTATATTTTCTATCAGTCTGTCTTTGTTGAGAACGGCAACTGCTTTTATTACCTCTCTCCAGAAGAATGACTTAACATTTTCCAGCTTTTTAATGTCTTTAGGTAAAATATTACAGCTAAAACTGCAATAACTGTCCTTGAAAGGTGACATATTTTGTCTTGCAGGAATGCTCCAGTCCGCTTTTGTCTCTCTGAGGAGTCTAGTTGCCCATTTGACCAGGAACATTTGCTGCTGGTGTTCGATGTTGATCATATTCAAGCCACCATCTTCTTTGTCAAGGCTGAGGACGCCTCTTTTTATTTTTTCAAAAGCTTTCTTATTATCAAACTTTTTTTTTCCACAAAAACCTGTACATAAGTGTGTTAATGGTGCTGAGGACTTTGACTGATAAAGCCGATACTTGCAGGATGTGTGAGAACTGTGACAACAAAAACGTCTTTGTCAAGATAACCTTAACGTATAGTGATGGGTTTCTTCGTTCCCATCATTTAATCACCATAGTTATTTTTTTCGATTTTAGATTTCCAGTTTTCTTCCAGTTCCGAAATTTCTTTGTCTGCTGAGAAATATATCACCAGAATTTTCAGCCTGTCAGGTCTCATGGGAATGCTATTTATGTCGCCTGTTTCATGCTTTCTTGACCCCAGCCTCATTCCCTCTGATTTACTTTTATCTAATTTCAGACCTGAGTATTCTTCAAACTGAGATACAAGGTCTGTAGCTATCCGAATGTCTTGTTCATTTTTTTTTATTATTTTTTTTTTAGAGTTAATGTTGTATCATCTGCAAACTGTTTTATTTCAGAGGTGTTGCTTTCGTTGCACATACCTCCTAATGGCGTCAATTCAATTCCTCGAATCTCTATCGTTTCTAATTCTAATCGCCAGTATTTCTACTGCTAGTACGAAAAGAAGGGGACTTAGTGGGCATCCCTGTCTGATTCCTCGTTTTGTTGGACACCAATCAGATAGCCATCCACCATTGTGAACACAACTTTGTGTGTTTTTCATTACAGTAGAAACAACATTCTTAAATATTGGGCCAAAGTTGAAAATATCTAGTGCTTCGATGATACAATCTTTTGATATTGTGTCAAAGGCTTTAGAGAAATCTAGAGGAATTAGAGCACCTGTTTGATTCGTTGTATTGAGGTGCTTAGTTAGGTCATCAAAGAATCTCAAGTGAACTGCTATATTTCTTCCCTCTTATGAAACCTACTTGGTCTTCATTTACAACTGTTCTGATGACATTTTGGAGTCTCATGGCAAGCGCTGTCATGACTATCTTATAGTCTGTATTTGTGAGAGTAATAGGTCTATAATTTGTGAGGTTGTTTTTGTCCAGGTCCTTGCCTTTATGGATTAATGTAACAATTCCTTTCTTCATTGAGAAAGGTAATTCTCCTTCCTTGATCGCTTCTGTAATTCAGAGAAGGAATGGCGTTTTTAGTTTGTCCCAGAACGTTTTATAAAATGCTGGTGTGAGGCCGTCACTACCAGGTGCAGAGCCTTTGTTTAAGTTTGTGAGTGCTACTGTTAACTCGTCCAGAGTTATTTCTTTGTCACAGAGGTCTTTTTCTTCTTCTGTAAGTACAGGATAATCTTCGTTGCTCAGGAAATGGCCTCTTACGTTTCTATCTTTATCTACGGATAAGTCTTTATTGTATAACTCTGTATAAAATTTCTCGATCTGGTTCAATATTGTCTGTGCATTGTCTGTCGTGTTTTGGTTTATGCATAGAGATGATACTACGTTCACGGTTCCTTGGGCCCTTTCAAGGCGGAGAAAGTATTTTGGTTTTTTTCCCTGTCCTCTATCCACTTGACTCTTGAACGAATCTGAGCACCTCTTGCTTCTGTTAGTTCCTGTAGTTCTAAATTTGACCATGTTTCTCCTCTCCTTCAGTCTCACCACTGGTTGCCTGTTTCTGATCGAATAGACTATAAGCTATCCACTCTGACCTTTTCTGCAGTCAACGGATCTGGCCCCAAGTATCTTTCTGAACTCATCCATATCTATACCCCGTCTCGCCAGCTCCGTTCTTCCTCTGATACTCGACTTCTCAGGATACCTCACGTCAGGAGTAAGACCTATGGACACAGATCGTTTTCTTTTCAATCGCCAAAGACGTGGAACAAGCTCCCTGATAACCTCCGTCATTCTGATTCCCTCGCATCTTTTAAATCTCGTCTCAAAACTCACCTTTTCCCTCAGCAATAAGTTCAATTGTGGCAGGTCCACTTCCTTTTCGTTAGGTGTGCTTGACTATGTGTGTATACATATGTATGTGTACATAATTACATGCATGTATATGAATGTGTATTGTGTGTGCGTGTGTTTATGTAAGTTTGTGCCTGCCTATGTGTGCGTATGTGTTAGGGTAGCTGTTAGATACACATGTATGTTTAAATGTATGTATGCAGTGTGCGTGCGTGCGTGTGTGTGGTCACATTTTGGTGTGTGTATGTAACATAGATATAATGTTTTATGTTATCAAAAGCGTTTTTGTAAAGCACCTAGAGCAGATTTCTGGATAGTGTGCTGTATAAGTATCCATTATTATTATTATTATTATTATTTAGTTGTTGCGTTTTCATTATCATGTTTTTATCAAGAATGCTTTGTGTCAGATTTTGTTCAATGTCGTGCAGCATTTTGATTTTTTCATGTTTATTTGAAGCTCTATTTTTGGCGATTTTTTAATATTTGATACAGTAGGACTTGTATTTAACTTTAAACATTTCCCAGGCTTTTTGTGGATTTTCGTCTTTATATTTTGAGAAATGTGAATCTATAAATTCGTTTGTTTCTTCCAGAAAACGTTCTTCTGATAGCAACGAGCTATGAAACTTCCAGTATCCTGGACCTCTTTGAAACCTGTTTGCGCTGAGTATTGCTTTCACAAGTTTGTGGTCTGAGTGGGGGAAATAACTCAATGTCTGTTTTCTGCACGAGTGCTTGGGAGATAGTGTCACAGAAAATATAATCAATTCTCCTTGCTATGAAAGGAGTGGATCTTGACCAAGTATATTCTTTGACGTCTGGGTGGATAGATCTCCATGTGTCTTCCAGGTCTAGAGAAGATAACATTTCCATGAGAGCTTCATTTTCTCGTGGTGAGTGTGGTTTGCCCGCGATGTTATCTAGATGGCTTATTGTTGTGTTGAAATCATCCAGTACCCACGAATGGTCTAGTCTTGCTTCAGCAGTAGGCTGCCCAGTTGGTTTATGAATTCTAATTTATCTACGGTCGAGTTTGGTGCATAGCAATTAGCGATGATGGTTATTTTGTTGTCATGCATGACTCTAATTAGTAGTATTCTCTTTGCAGCATGAATTAATTCTGCCTGCATCTGCTTAGGTTTGGAAATGAGGATAATGAGTCCATTGCTTCTGTTAGTTCCTGCACTATAGAATATGCTTCCCGACCATTGTCTATCGATTTCGTGCATCACATCATCTGTAACGTATGTCTCCTGCAAACATGCTTTGTCTAACTTTTGTTTTCCGAGGAAGTCAAATACAACTTTTCTTTTTAGCTTATTTCTCAGACCTCGCACATTTAAAGTACCAATACATATATCGTGGTTCATAACTGGTATGCGGATAGCATTTCTTCAAATTTCTGTAGCACCTAACCAAAATCATTAATCATAAATCACAAGTCCATAAAACGAAGCCAAAGGTCGTGAGGGAAAGGTCAGACCGGTGGGGAGAGAACACGTGCTAGGTGTCGGCCCCCTCCTTCATGCTGTCTGCTGTCTCTTCCTCTCCTCTTGCTTTGTCCAGGGCCACTACAGTCGGCCGTTTCCTGTCCGGCACTGGCGTTGTGGGAGATTCACTCCTCTCCCCTTTTTTCCTTTCTTCCAGCAAGGCACGTTGTTGCGGTGTGTGTGTGCGCCGGCTTCACGGGACTGGCTGCTTTCTGGCCCTGTGTGTTGCTCGCATCACCTCGCCTGGCAGTGTCAGTGCTGGTTGACTGCTGCCCTGTGGCTCGCATGCTGCTGGTGTTTCAACTTCTTCCCTAACTTCTTCTTCCTCGGCATTGAGGGGCACTGAAGAGGGACAGTCCATTTTTTTTATGCCCCTGCTGCAGGCAACCTTTGCAGACCCCCTCCCCTTCACAGTTAGCTGCCACATGTCCCTCCTGCAGGCATTTGTTGCACTTTTTTGGTTTTTGTTTCTGTTCTTTGTGATAAATGTCTGCAGTGAATATACCAATTTTCATGTATGGCCTCAGTGGTGAGACTGGTACCGTGATGTATACAAAACGGCGGCCAGTTTCAAACTGGGTCAGTCGCCCTGTCGGGGTTCCTTGCCAGCTCATTTCTGAGAGATGACCGGTGCTCTACCCCTATCTTTTTCAGAGCTGTTTCAATTAGTTCGTTACTGATACTAAACGGGATGTTATTCACCCACAGCTTTGTGGTGGGTTTTTCATCCCCCCTGGTCCTTGTTAACAAAAGGATTCCCATCCAGGAGAGACACTCGTGCTCACTAAACAGGAACCCTTCCAGTAACAACTGGTCTCTTACTTCTTCATTACGCGGATATATCCGCCACAGACCGCGATTCCGCTGCGCCCCCCGATTTGTTTCTCGACCGCACGCAGCCTCCACGGCAACACAAATGTCATACACTGTAGGCAGCGTCTCGTATGTAGGGAGTGCCCTGGCAGTAACCTATACTGGTTCCACGGCGGCGGGGCTGGCGTGGCCGCCGCCATGGTGGCTCCAACACTGGAAACTGCTCTCCTGGTCTTTTTCTCTCATTCCGCACACAAATGTTGGCGAAAGGAGCACAGTACAAACAAACAGTATACTAACTCACTTTTCTCACTTACAAACCTGGAGCTAAACCCTCCGACATATCGAAGCCACTATATTTTTGCCAAAAAAAGCACAGAACCCAGAAGAACGTGCCTGTCGACATCGGAGGCCAAACCGGAAGCCGAACAGAACCATTCTTCAGCAAGTGAACATACGATTGACCTTCAGAGTTCAGATGTTTTTGCCGCAGGTTATTGTAAAGGACACACTTATTTATAAAATGGTTTTCATCTTCGACCACATTACAACGTTAACATGCGTAATTTGGATTACATTTGAATGTTCTTCTAAAAAAAATGATCCATTTATTGAGAGCAAACCAAGCCGTAATTTTACCAAACAGTCACTAAAACACTTTTTATCCACAAAGTCAAAATATTGCTCGCACTGAAAACCAGTTTTAAACAGTCTGTAGTTATGATATATATCTTTAGACATTAACCACTTGCCCCACTCTTGCATAGATATATCTTTCATTCTTTGCTTAATTAATGACAAAAAAGTTTGCTCACAACCAACGCCTTGCAACCAGACATATCCAAACCGAAGTCTAATAAAGTTGGTTTTTTTTGTTTTTTTTGTTTTTTTTACTAAAGACACCCAGCATTTCTTTTCCCCTTTCGTCTAGGTTAAACATCATCAAATATGCCTGTCTGCGTAATCGGTGCACATTCATATTCAGCAACCTTAACCAGTACTTGATACACCTTGTTGCACTATTTATATACAATGGATAACGTCTTAATTCACCTTATGCAAACTTGTTTGGTGCTCTATGTGGCATGTTCAAAAAACGTTTACATGCAAGGAATGAACCTTTTCAATTTTATCAAGTCTGTTAAGACCCCACATCTCACAGAGAGAGAGAGAGAGAGAGGATGATAATCTCCCTTGTGCACTCGGAGTACTGTTTCAAATGCTGAGGCAATCCGTGCATTAACTATTGGTCACAGTTGTTTCACGGAGTGCTAACAAACTTCAGACAATACAAAAAAAACGACTTTGTGTGTGTGTGTGTGTGTGTGTGTGTGTGTGTGTGTGTGTGTGTGTGTGTGTGTGAAAGAGACAGAAAGTAAACTTGAATTCTTTGTCGTCCAAAAACAAATCACTTTACGGATACGCATATATAATGAAACATATCTATATAATGAATTAAAGATGATAAGGATAAGGGTATTATTTTTCATGTATTTTCAAAAAAAAGATGCAATGGAGGATAGTGAGCCATGTTTTAAGGTAAATGAATGAACCCACCTCACAACAGATTACAAATGATTTCCAAAACCTGACAGTTTGTGCATTGTGGAATTCACAGCATGCTTTAAGCTTAATATTTTCGTAAAATATTTGCAATAAACTTTACAATTTAAAGTCGTTCAGGAACGCATTCCTAATTGTTTATATAACTTGCTATCAAAACAACGCCATAATAAAGCAATTGTGCCGGCTCCAAACACTTCAAAGCCTGTCGTATATGTACAGCTATTACCGAGTTATAACGTAATCAATATTTTATACCAACAAGTCATCTTCCATCCAGAAGTCTGACAAACCAACCTAAGAATCAGAACTTTTTTTTTCAATGTGGTGAGTATGTACCCGGTAAGCAGCACATGCTGTGCATGATTTGTAAGCTGACAGTAAGACTGCAATAAATATGACAGGCGCATTCAAGATATTGAACCAACGCTGATAGTTAGGTTTCATGATTTAGTGTTATTGCTGTTGTGTTCGTCTTTTCTGCTCGTCCCTTACTAATACCTATGCACATGTGTGCGTGCGCGTGCACACACACAGACACACACACACACACACACACACACACACACACACACACATTTACTCTCTCACACACACACACACTCTCTCTCTGTGTTTCTGTGTCTCTGCCTCTGTCTCTGTCTCTGCCTCTGTCTGTCTGTCTGTCTCTCTGTCTCTGTCTCTCTCTCTCTCTCTCTCTGTCTCTCTCTCTCTCTCTCTCTCTCTCACGCACGCACACCGACTATGGTCTGTCTGTGGTTCGTTCAGCTACAAAACAGGCGGGAGTACACTTTAACACATTAATAAGAAGCTTGGAGTGTGTTGGTCATGATTCCCTTCAAGTGTCTACTGACGGCCTATGGCTCCTCCAGTGCAGTGATTGGTCCATCTGGCTGTGTGGTGAAGTGTTGATTGTCCTCAGGAGCGGGATCAGTGAGTGGTGTCATGTGTGCCAAAACACGCCCCATTGAAAACTTCCAAAGTGACGCAAACAAATACTAAATCATTCTTACATAACTAGGTGTGTGTAGCCCTATCACTTACTCAACGAAAGCCACGTACATTTTCCGACCGTTTTTTGTCATACATTTTTTGTATAATAGCATGTAAGGTAAATATGTGGTCAATAGTCGAATGATTACAACGGAAACCAGCCTGGCTTTCTGATATCATGTTATTGTCATCAAGCCACTTATATAATCTTGTGTTTAGCACGGTGGTGTAACATTTAGAAACTATACTTAACAATGAAATTCCTCTATAATTGTCTGGATCATTGACGTCACCTTTTTTATGCATAGGTACGATAATTGCTTTGGCCCAATCTGACGGATACAAACCCTTGTTAAAAATTACATTAAACAATTTGGTGAGAAACGGTATAACATAAACTTCTCCAGCTTTTAGCATTTCTGCTGAGATTTCTTCAATTCCGCTTGTTTTCCCTTTACGTAAGGCTCTAATGGTGATCGTGATGTCTTCCTCGCTAATCCGTTTGTTCAGATCAATATTTTCTTCATCATTAATAATATCTTCTTTTTCTTCTCCATTTTCTACATTTTCAAATACTCGTTTAACATGTTCAAACCACTCATCCATGCTTATATCATTATCATTGATCCCACTGTGTTTGCTATATCCCAAGCTCCGCATTTCATTCCATAATTCTGAAGGCTCCAATAAACATGAGGCAAGTGATATTACTTTATTTCGCTTAAAAGTCTGCTTTTTTGTTCTCAACATTTTTTGTCAGTCTTCCTTGCCTGTGCATAATCTTTTCTATCGTCATCTTCTCTTGTTGCTCTAAATTTATTGAGTTTTTCCCTTGTCTCTTTTTTCATTTGTTGACATTCATTATCAAACCATTCTGAACGCTTCTTACCCTTTGTCCCAGAGTTTCTTTTCATCATGCAAATTCTAGCAGACTTTAAACAGTCAACAAACAAGGATAATGCATAGTCAGTATCTTCGTCTGCATAAATCATTGCGGAATTCAGTTTGTCTTGTAAAATGGGACTCTTAAGCTGGTACACGAATTCACATTCTTTATCTGAATTCCACACCATTTTGGAGGGAATTTCTTTACTTTTCTAGTATTCTCAGCACAGGCTGAAAGTTTATCCTTAGTTCTACATTTCAATATAACTGGTAGATGATCTGACTCCACGTAACTCTCTACGACAAGAGACACAAAATCTATGGAGGTAAATAATTCTTGTGACGACAAAGAGTAATCTACTGTGCTGGAACCTGAAACACCTATGTATGTACACCTGTCATCAAAATGATTATCATACAGACCATTCAGGATCAGGCAGTCAATCATACTACAAAATTCAAGGAGCTGGTCATCAAAATGTTTCGTGTGTTCATCCTGGGAAATTCATGGGAAAGGGGACTCATCCATACGATGAAAATCACCAACATCGAAATTCTCAATACACTGGATATTTCTCGTCGCGGTTCTTGCGTTTAGGTCCCCGGAAATGAGGAAATGGAATTTGTGCTGATTACTTAAGAATATATTGCTCTAGTCGTTCAATGCCATATCCGTCCTGGTCATTTTCCAGAAGTGTGAATCATACGGAGGTATATAAGCACATAGCCATATTATATATTCGGAAGTCCCAAACAGACGCTTGTCTATCTTTATAAAAACCAGGTTGTCAATATCTGTTTTAATATGTTCAATATAAGAGCTATATATTTTTTCCACCATGCCAACTACTCCACCTGTATACCTTCCTTGGTGAGAAAGGTTTTTTTTTTTTTTTTTTTGGATGTGAATACTTCATATTCACTAAACAAAGCTGAATCAAAGTCACTTGCAATAAAAGTCTTTGAGACACAAAAAATAATTTAAGGTGACCAGTTTTAAAAATTCATCATGCTCTTATTTTGGAAATATTCCATTCACGTTATAGTTAAGAAAACGAACACATGATTCGTCACATGCATTCCGATTAAATTTGCTGTTGATATTCTTATTGATTTTACTGGTTCCCATATTTTTGCCGCGATCGTTCGTTTTAATACGGGGATGCGTTATTGTTCCAGTATTGTTCACTGTATCATTCGGTATGTCCACAACAACATCAAGGGCCCGGCTGATGACCTATTGATTGCAGGGTTTTGTCTTTGCATTCTTTTTACTGCCCCTTCCTTGTTTGTGTTTTTGTTTGGCTGCACCTTTTTGAAAGTGCCTGTAATGTTTGCCTGGCTGCTGGTTCTAGCCCTCTGAGTATTACGCTTGTCTTTGGCGTCTGTCTCATGAGGGCTGTCAACAGTTGCCGCCTTTGTTGTGAACGTTTTTTGTGTTGTTTGTGAAGCTAAACTCGCGTTTTGTAATGGAACAGACACTTCATGTTCATCGATTTGTGTGTTTCTGTTTGAAATTGTACTGTCTGTAGTCGTTTCTCTGTGTGTCTGGCTGTCACTGCAATCATTTGTGTTCCTGTCATGTGACAAAATCTGCGGTAAGGAACTATCCTCCTCAGTCCTGTGTGTGTCAGTCAGAACAGAACTGTCTTCGTCGTTCTTGTCACACATCACTGACTCACTCGTGTCACCGCAGACTGTTTGTTCAGCAGACTCTCTTCCCAAAGCAGTCATCTGTTCACATTCTTCTTCCCCAGTGTCATTGTCAGAATCATCACGGTGTACAGGCCTGTCACTTTCTCCAGAATCGTCAAGTCCTTGTTCACGTCCTCCATTGTTGTCTGTACATTTAGTGTCTGATTTTCCTTGAGGAACCTTATCTGGGACTGTCATTTCTTCGCCATGTATACAGTCACCGTCTCATGATTTTTTGCCTGTGACGCAGCTGATGGAGGGTTGGTTTCCTGTCGTTTTCTGTCTTGGTCTTTCATTCTGATCAGTCTTGTGTGTCCTTCTCTGGATCCACTTTGAGGCAAACTGTTGAACTGGGTCACCTGGCTGTAACTGTAGATCCCTGGTGCTATGGGCTTGTCTGCTGTACGGTGTGGAGAGTCCATGGCGGGATGTCTCTTGGTGTCGTCTTAAGACCTGTTTTTCAGGTCTCTTCCACTGGATCTACGTTCTACATCACTGTTGTCGGTTGGCCACTCCTTTCCTGGGAACTGCCGCCTTTCATGTTGAGAACTGTTTTGCTGCTGTCTGTGATGGTGCGCCTGGTAATCTGGTAATCTTTGCCCGGATCTTGTGCATGGAACGTGTTCCGTGTTTTTTACTGTGATTCTGGTCCTCACGGTAATCTTTGTTTTGTCTTTTGAACATGTTTTATTCTGTACAGGGATGATGATACTGGTCGCCTTGGTAGTCTGCACCTCCTCTTGTGTGTGTGCTAGGCTTTCTGTGGTATGTGTACTGATATTGGTCTTCTTGATAGTTTTTGTGTTGATTCCCGTTAGGCCATTTCTTTTGTGCACCGTTTTATGGGAAGACACGGATTTCCATCCTTTCCAGTACCTGTCTTGGTCTTGTTTGTCACGATCAGTGTGTGGCCAGTCTTCCGAATAATGTGGGTCGTTTTGGTCACAACATTCATCACTTTGGTGATTGTGCCATCGCGGGCGCAGTCTTTCAGGTTGTTTGTCGTGGACGAAAAGTCTGCCATTGTGGCAGTACGCCACCTGCCCCTGCCTTCTGTGAAAGGACACCACTTCTTTCTGTCTGGAGGTCAGATCAGAAGTCACTCTTATGCCGTTTTCACGAAGGTCATTTCTAAGAGTCTTGTCGGTCAGAATAGCCATTTAGTCAGACCACCGACAAAACCTAACAAGAAGAGGTCTCGGTTCTCTGCTCTGCCCACGATTTCCAAGTCGCACAGCGCGGCTGATGTCTGTGTCACTCCATGTTATGTGGTGTGAAAAATAATTCAAGATGTCAACAATGTGTTGTGTGCTAACTTGTGGGTCATCCTGTCTGAGTTCAACACCGAAAAACTTCACGTTGCATCTTTTCACTTCTTGTTCTGTTTCATCTACCTTGTCTTCTAGTTTCTGCAGTCTGTCTAAAATAACGTCCTTGTCTTCGAGCACGTCAGCAATGTCTTCTTTGCATCTCTGTTTTGAATCGACTGTCCGTGTTCGCTGAAAGATTGCTGTACATCATTTGTAATCCGTGCATGACTTAAAACGTCAGTCAACAAACTGAAGAACGCTATTTTGATCAGGCCGTGGGTTGGATTCCACGTCCATGCAGGTAGGTAGCAGTATAGCGCAGAGGTAGTGGGCCAGAGACAGCTGCATGCGATGAACTTCAGGCGGTGACATTTCGCTCACTCGCATTTTCAACACTGCGTGCAAGCAATGGTGATACTGTTTACAGTTTGGAAAAATGAAATAGAATTGTAAAGTTGGTAATATCTAATTGATTTTCTGTCCAACAGGCTGAATACTTCACAGAAAGCTTGTCGGTATAATTAATATAATCACTTAGTATAATTAATCAGTCCACTGCTACTTCAGATTATAAATTCACATTGTCCACCCACCAGAAAAGCACATAAAGTTAACAGCTCATTTCTTGTCCAACCTTCTGTCCACCATCTTGAGACACACACCCCGAGAGAGAGAGAGAGAGAGAGAGAGAGAGATCAAAACCAACGATACAACAGTTTGGTGTGATGTTCCAATGATATGTTATGTCTTGTAAGTTCAAGACCTGATTCTGTTTTAATTGTCCACGTGTACTCAAACCAATCGTTTGCAAATTGACTTGTATTTATCCTCAGGCACCCTTGCCATTTCAACCATTGAAAAAAACCTTTACAGGAAAAAAATAGACGAACCTTTCCTGATGCAACCAATCGGAGAAACCCTTCAAAAAACAGAAGAGCTACATTGAGGATAGTACAATCAGTTATCTGTACAACACACACACATAGCTGTTCGCTTCGTCTGGATCGTTCGCAGTTAGGCCTAGCTACCTTAAAGGGGTTAATTAAAATCAGGCCGTTCAGTGCTGTGGGTGTGGCAGTGTACACTGCTGTCAGAAACTCTCGTCTGATCGATGAAGATGACAAAGACAAGAGGCGCTTACCTACATGTACACGTACTGCCCGTGTATGTGAAGAAGAAGAAGAAGAAGAGAAGGGAAAGGAAGACAGACAGAAGGAGGAAGGGAAGGAGAAGTACAACACTCTCTGTCCATGCTGCCAGTCCTCGGTTCACTGTTAAACACACATGTCCCTTCAGGATCTCTCCGTTCTTCTCTGATGACACAATCTGTCGCATCCCCAACTGTAAACTCTCGTCTGATCGATGAATATGACAAATACAAAAGGAGCTTGCCTACATGTACACGTACTGCCCGTGTATGTGTTTAGCACCTGGCGACTGTTTTTCTACAAGGGAGTACTGGCGTTTGAGGAGAGACGTGTTCAGAGCCTGGACCAGAAACGCCAGTCCCTCAAATAGAGACAAGACCCATCATCTGCTGTTGTCTGTCCACACTGCAGTGGTGTCTGTGTGGCTGGCTTTGGGCTGACTTCTCATCTCCGGTCGTTGTCGTCATCGTTCGCGATGGAGTTCCGTGTTGATGACGATGATGATGATGAAGACGACGATGATGATGTGATGGATATGATGATGATGATGATGATGATGCTGTGACATGTTTATGATGATGGTGATGATGATGACGACGAGGACGACGACGCTGATGATGATGATGATGATAATGATGATGATGACGAAGATGATAATGATGATGACGACAACGATGATGATGATGTGATCATGATGATGATGATGATGATGATGATGTAATGATGGCGATGATGACGATGAAGATGATCATGATGATGGTGATGACGACGATAAGACGATGATGAAGATATGATGATGATAATGTGAAGGTGACGACGATGATGATGGTAATGTGATGGTGATGATGTGATACTGGTGATGACGATGATGATAATGATGGCGATGACGACGACGACGATGATGATGATGATGATGATGAACATGATAATGATGATTTGACTTTGCTCTGTGTCTTTGCTATCTCCCTGTTTCCTCCACCCCACTCTATCTCTTCCATTCAATATCTTCGAAGCTCAGTGTGGTGTTGTCTGGCAAATGCATGTGTTGTATGACCATAAACTGTGTCACGTCAATATGTTTTATTGTTTTTGTTTTACTTGTTTCTTCTTTATGTGTTTTTTGCTTCTGTTTTTCTTTATTTCTTTCTGCCTGTCTGTTTCTCCAGCACACAGACTGCATACATCAAAAGGCACAATAGAAACATGTACACATGGAGTGTCTCACTTCATACATCGAAAGGCACAATACAAACATGTACACATGGAGTGTCTCAGTGCTCTTTGTATCTCGCTCCTTTGCCCGCTCTCAGCCGGTGACAAAAAAAGAGGGAACATTTACTGGAGTGGGCCAGAACGTTATCTAAAAACAGCTGCACCGAAAACAGCAACAACAGCAAAAACAACAACCAGAAAACACAATAAAAACAGCAAACAACCAAAGACCCCTTCCCACAGGAAAAAAAACAAACAAAACAAAACAAAAAACCTATAACGAAACCAGAAAGAAAAACACAAGGAACAAAATGAACATCCCCAGATCCCCCCCCCCCCCCCCCCCCCCCCCCCCCGCTCCCACCAGCTTCCCCCTTGAAGCCCCGCGTCCTCCCCTCTCCGCTTCCATTCCTCCTTCATCCTCTCCGCTTCCATTCCTCCTTCATCCTCTCCGCTTCCATTCCTCCTTCATCCTCTTCGCTTCCATTCCTCCTTCATCCTCTTCGCTTGCGCACCTCTCCCCCTCCCCTCCACCCCCTCCCCTCCCTGCTCCAGCAGTCAAGAGCAGTTGAAGGGAGACAAGTGTGCCAGTGTTTAAATTCCTCACTTCTTTTCTTGGACGAGGTCACTGTTGCTTTTTTCTGTTTCACCCTGTGTGAGTTTTGGAAGACAAAAAATTGTGTGTGTGTGTGTGTGTGTGTGTGTGTGTGTGTGTGTGTGAAGCATAGAGAGAGACAGAAAACAAGAAGAACAAGAACAAGAACAAAACTTTAATCTCCAGGCCTCCGGCCCCTAGGAAGAGGTCAAAAGTACACAGTATGGTGATCACGCAGCGACAACAAAATGTAAAATACATACTAACTTAAACCTGTAGAACAAAAGTGTTTCTTGTGCATAGAATTCCTGCCGTATCTTCAGGGCATTAAATATATAAACGCAGTTTACGAATACTGTAAACAGAACCATTCTTCAGCAAGTGAACATACGATTGACCTTCAGAGTTCATATGTTTTTGCCGCAGATTATTGAAAAGGACGATGGAGACAGAGAAAAAGACAGAGAGAATGTTCTATCTTATTCAAAATTGGAAGAAGACAAACATGAATGCAGGATTCTTCAAAGACATGGTCCATCAAAACAGAAAGTCGTGAGATGTTATCACCCTTTTCTCACATAGGCTTTCCTATTCACACTGTCCTCTTGTCATCACGTAACAACGGGCGTATGGTTCGAAACGTCGTATCTCACCAAACACAGCGGATTCATCCACCACCAGAAAGGTTTTCAAAAACTTTATTTTTTTGTCTTATTCAAAATGACTTGCCCATGTTTGCTGTGAACTATATGCCATATTAATACAAGAAAGAAAGAAAGATGAAGAAGCAGAACGAGAAGAACCAGCGGCAGAAGAAGAAGAAGAAAAAGAAGAAGAAGAAGAAGAGAAGGGAAAGGAAGAAAGACAGAAGGAGGAAGGGAAGGAGAAGTACAACACTCTCTGTCCATGCTGCCAGTCCTCTGTTCACTGTTAAACACACATGTCCCTTCAGGATCTCTCCTTTCTTCTCTGATGACACAATCTCCCGCATCCCCCAACTTAACACAGTGAAACACGGTGGAAGAGCATTCCGTTTTTTTCCCCGGCTGTACACACATGGAACTCACCACCTTTTCCTGTTCGCTATCATTCGTCGCTTTCCGTCTTCAATGTGGAAACATTTCTTTTCAACTTGGCTTTTGTTCAAGACAATCCCCATGGATTTCTTTGAATGAATGTTTGTTCTTTTCCATTCATGTGTGTGCGTGTGTGTGTGTGTGTGTGTGTGTGTGTGTGTGTGTGTGTGTGTGTGTGTTAATAGGTACGTGCATGAGTATGTGTGTGTATGTGTGTTTGTATGTGTGTTTGCGCATGTGCGTGTGTGTCAGTGTGTCTGTGTCTGTGTGTGCGTGCATGCAAACATTTGTTACGTGCACGGGTGTGTGCATATGTACGTGCATAAATATGTGTGTGTGCGTGTGTGTGTGTGTGTGTGTGTGTGTGTGTGTGTGTGTGTCTGTGTGTGTGTGTGTGTGTGTGTGTGTGTGTGCATGTACATGTTTGTTGTGTTTACGTGTGTGAGCGTAGGTACCTGCATGGGTATGAGTGTGCGTTTGTGTGTGTTTGTGTGTGCTTTTGTGAGTGTCTGGGTGTGTGTTGTATGGAAACAATTTGTGTACCGCGTTTTGTATATCAGTGTGCCTGCTCGCTGTTATGCATGCATTCCATTTACTCACGTTAATTTCAGTTATTTAGAAAAAAAACCCAATAACTTGATTATGCATTGTTAATCTATTGAACGCACGCACGCCTGCCCACAAGCGCACACACTCACACACACCCATCCCGCACGCGGTCTCACACACACACACACACACACACACACACACACACACACACCATAAAGTAAAATCGTATCCCCATATATATCATGAACCGAAAATCATATGCTCAGTCAAGTCCAACACATTCGAACATTGCAAGACAATACGTTCCAAAACAGATGATGTCACTGGGTTTGTTACAACTTATTTCTCTTGTGATTTTGATGGCGTGGAACACGTCGACCAGTGGGATCACACAACAGCCACAGAACAACATTAATGATTCAACTACCACCAGTTCACCATTTGGAGATGATAAACCATGCGTCACAACACCTTCCATACTAGTAGCCGACACACACACAACAATAACGGTTGGTAAAAAATATCCTATGGGCTGTTATTCTCTGCTGAAAGTACCCCATGGAAGCGTTGTCAAATTACAAATAATTAGTTGCTCTGATGCGAAATTAAGCGCCAAGCAGTACAAAGGAGGAAGATTTTTGTATCCAGATATTCTGAAAAGCACTAAATGCCCTGCATCCAACACTGACATTTTCAGCTGGACAGATAACCTTGTGTTAGGAGTGTATCCACTTTACAGGAAAGGTGTGTTAAGTTTCAGGTTTTACGCCGTCAATACATCTGAAGCAAACGGATTGAAAGTCACCTTTTTGACTCCATCTCTCGGTAATTACATGTTTCTACTGTTTTCTAGGTGTGTACACTTTAGATGAGTAAGTGATAGGGCTACACACACCTAGTTATGTAAGAATGATTTAGTATTTGTTTGCATCACTTTGGAAGTTTTCAATGGGGCGTGTTTTGGCACACATGACACCACTCACTGATCCCGCTCCTGAGGACAATCAACACTTCACCACACAGCCAGATGGACCAATCACTGCACTGGAGGGGCCATAGGCCGTCAGTAGACACTTGAAGGGAATCATGTCCAACACACTCCAAACTTCTTATTAATGTGTTAAAGTGTACTCCCGCCTGTTTTGTAGCTGAACGAACCACAGACAGACCATAGTCGGTGTGCGTGCGTGAGTGAGTGGGAGAGAGACAGAGAGAGAGAGAGAGAGACAGACAGACAGACAGACAGACACAGACACAGAGAGAGTGAGAGAGCGTGCATGTGTTTGAGAGTAAATGTGTGTGTGTGTGTGTGTGCGTGCGCGCGCGCGCGTGTGTGTGTGTGTGTGTGTGTGCATACGCGCACGCGCACATGTGCATACACATTAATATGGGACGAGGAGAAAAGACGAACACAACAGCAATAACAATAGATCATGAACAACCAGCATTGGTTCAATATCTTGAATGCGCCTGTCATATTTATTGCAGTCTTACTGTCAGCTTACAAATCATGCACCGCATGCACTGCTTACCGGGTACATACTCAAAAGACATTGAAAAAAAAAAAGTTCTGATACTCAGGTTGGTTTGTCAGACTTCTTGCAGGAAGATGACTTGTTGGTATAAAACATTGATTACGTTGTAACTCGGTAATGTCAGCTGTACACACACGACAGGCTTTGAAGTGTTTGGAACAATTGCTTTATTGTGGTGTTGTTTTGCTATTTGTTTAAACAATAAGGAAAGCGTTTCTGAACGGCTCTAAACTGTAAAGTTTATTTCAATTATTTTACAAGAGTATTAAGCTTAAAGTATGATGTGATTTCCACAATGCACAGACTGTCAAGCTTTGGTAATCAGTTGTAATCTGTCGTGAGGTAGGTTCATTCATTTACCTTGAAACATGTCTCACTATCCTCCATTGCATCTTTTTGAAAATACATGGAATGCCCTTGTCCTTATCATCTTTAATTGATTAAATATATATTTTTCATTATACATGCGTATCCGTAAAGTGATTTGTTTTTTGATGACAAAGAATTCAAGTTTACTTTCTGTCTCTTTCACACACACACACACACGCGCACACACACACACACACACACACACACACACACACACACAAAGACGTTTTTCATTTTTTTCTGAGGTAGCCGTTTCCTGAATTGTCTGAAGTTTTCAGGCACACCGTGAAACAACTGTGACCAATAGTTAATGCACGGATTGCCTCTGCTTTTGAAACAGTACTCAGAGAGCACAAGAGAGATTGTCATCTCTCTCTCTCCCTCTACCTCACACACACACACACACACACACACACACACACACACACACACACACAAAGACGTTTTTCATTTTTTTCTGAGGTAGCCGTTTTCTGAATTGACTGAAGTTTGCAGGCACACCGTGAAACAACTGTGACCAATAGTTAATGCACGGATTGCCTCTGCTTTTGAAACAGTACTCAGAGAGCACAAGAGAGATTGTCATCTCTCTCTCTCCCTCTACCTCACACACACACACACACACACACACACACACACACACACACACACACACACACACACACACACACACACACACACACTCACACACCCATCCCGCACGCTTGCTCAGACACACACACACACACACACACACACACACACACGCATACGCACACACACGCACACACACACGCAACATAAAGTAAAATAGTATTCCCATATATATTATGAACCGAAAATCATATGCTCAGCCAAGTCCAACACATTCGAACTTTGTAAGACAATACGTTCCAAAACTGATGATGTCACTGGGTTTGTTACAACTTATTTCCCTTGTGATTTTGATGGCGTGGAACACGTCGACCAGTGGGATCACACAACAGCCACAGAACAACATTAATGATTCAACTACCACCAGTTCACCATTTGGAGATGATAAACCATGCGTCACAACACCTTCCATACTAGTAGCTGATACACACACAACAATAACGGTTGGTAAAAAATATCCTATGGGCTGTTATTCTCTGCTGAAAGTACCCCATGGAAGCGTTGTCAAATTACAAATAATTAGTTGCTCTGATGCGAAATTAAGTGCCAAGCAGTACAAAGGAGGAAGATTTTTGTATCCAGATATTCTGAAAAGCACTAAATGCCCTGCATCCAACACTGACATTTTCAGCTGGACAGATAACCTTGTGTTAGGAGTGTATCCACTTTACCGGAAAGGTGTGTTAAGTTTCAGGTTTTACGCCGTCAATACATCTGAAGCAAACGGCTTGAAAGTCACCTTTTTGACTCCATCTCTCGGTAATTACATGTTTCTACTGTTTTCTAGGCGTGTACACTTTAGATGAGCAAGTGATAGGGCTACACACACCTAGTTATGTAAGAATGATTTAGTATTTGTTTGCATCACTTTGGAAGTTTTCAATGGGGCGTGTTTTGGCACACATGACACCACTCACTGATCCCGCTCCTGAGGACAATCAACACTTCACCACACAGCCAGATGGACCAATCACTGCACTGGAGGGGCCATAGGCCGTCAGTAGACACTTGAAGGGAATCGTGTCCAACACACTCCAAGCTTCTTATTAATGTGTTAAAGTGTACTCCCGCCTGTTTTGTAGCTGAACGAACCACAGACAGACCATAGTCGGTGTGCGTGCGTGAGAGAGAGAGAGAGAGAGAGAGAGAGAGAGAGAGACAGAGACAGAGAGAGAGAGACAGAGAGAGAGACAGAGAGGCAGAGACAGAGACAGAAACACAGAGACACGCACACACACAGAGTGTGTGTCTGTGAGAAGAGAGTAAATGTGTGTGTGTGTGTGTGTGTGTGTGTGCGTGTACGCGCACACGCACGCGCACATGTGCATACATATTAATATGGGACGAGGAGAAAAGAGGAAACACGACAGCAATAACAGTAAATCATGAAACGTAACTATCAGCACTGGTTCAATATCTTGAATGCGCCTGTCATATTTATTGCAGTCTGTCAGCTTACAAATCATGCACAGCATGCACTGCTTACCGGGTACATACTCAGACACATTGGAAAAAAAAAGAAAAAAAAAAGTTTTGATACTTAGGTTGGTTTGTCAGACTTCTGGCAGGAAGATGACTTGTTGGTATAAAACATTGATTACGTTATAACTCGGTAATGTCAGCTGTACACACACGACATACTTTGAAGTGTTTGGAACAATTGCTTTATTATGGTGTTGTTCTGCTAGTTGTGTCGTTTCTGAACGACTCTAGATTTTAAAGTTTATTGCAATTATTTTACGAGAGTATTAAGCTTAAAGTATGCTGTGATTTCCATAATACACAAACTGTCAAGCTTTGCAAATCAGTTTTTTGTTTGGTTATAAAATTATTCTACGTGAAATTCAGCCCATATTGCAATATGGTACCAAACACTTAACAACTTTGTAATCTGTCGTGGGGTAGGTTCATTCATTTACCTTAAAACATGTCTCACTATCCTCCATTGCGTCCTTTTGAAAATACATATAATGCCCCCAACCCTCCTAGTGGCTGTCTTTGAAAGGGTTCCGATCCTCCTTTCCTTTAACACGAAGTAAATATGTCGGTTTTGTTTTTATTATGATTAATCGGATATCATTGTACCCTTATCATCTTAATATATATATTTTTCATTATATATGTGTATCCATAAAGTGATTTGTTTTTGGATGACAAAGAATTCAAGTTCTCTCTCTCTCTCTCTCTCTCTCTCTCTCTCTATCTCTCTATCTCTCTCTCTCTCTCTCTCTCTCTCTCTCTCTCACACACACACACACACACACACACACATACATACACTCTCTCTCTCTCTCTCACACATACATACACACACACACTCTCTCTCTCTCTATCTCTCTCTCTCTCTCACACACACATACATACACTCTCTCTCTCTCTCTCTCTCTGTCTCTCTCTCTCTCTCTCTCAAAGCCGTTTTTCGTACTGTCTGAAGTTTGCAGGCACACCGTGAAACAACTGTGACCAATTGTTAATGAACGGATTGCCTCAGCTTTTGAAACAGTACTCAGAGAGCACAAGAGATATTGTCATCCCCATAACCCCCCCCCCCCTCTCTCTCTCTCTCTCTCTCTCTCCATTCCACCAAAAAAACCCAATAAGCAATATGAAAAATGACACACAGAAAAAGTTAGCCGTTATTTTATGCCTGCATATGAGAAATGACAAATATATATATATATATATATATATATATATATATGTATATATGTATATATATATATATATATATATACATATGTGTGTGTGTGTGTGTGTGTGTGTGTGTGTGTGTGTGTGTCCATGTTGTAATATTCCTTTGTATATTTTAGGATCATTACAGAAATTCTCAGGAGGGTACATTCATTTGTATTACCGAATAAAATACCCGATTTCAATAAAATATAAATAAAAGCATTTCTAGAGATATTACCATCGGTAATTATTTCAAAACAAAAAACAATGTACCACAACCAACAGGCCAAAAACGTTATCCATATGCATGTGTGTGTGTGTGTGTGTGTGTGTGCGTGTGTGTGTGTGTGTGTGTGTGTGTGTGTGTGTGTGTGTGTGTGTTGTTGTTGTTGTTGTTTTGGGTTTCAATTTTAACTCGATTTGTTTCTCACTTGTCTTAAAAGATAAATTATTTACATTAAAGTTTGTTGTTGGTTTTTTTCATTCTCTCCCCCTTGCCCCTTCTTCTTTATCTTCATCATCACACTCTTCATTCTGATTTCCTTTTTGTTCTGTGGTCAGTGTGGATTTCTTGCGAGGGCAATGTGAAGATAAACATGCAGCTTATACTTTTTTACCTTTATTAAAAGATCTGCGTAACAGTTTCCATTTTCTCCCCTCACGGTAAATACCTATCGTTTGTTTTTTAACCAACCACAACTGGTCCTTTCATCTTCATCGGAATCAAATGATGGTGGATGTATGTGAATGTTTCAGTCAGCTACAACTAATTCTCTAATCATAATCGGAATCAAATGATGGTAGATGTATATGAATGTTTCTGTCAAATATAACTACAGCTGGTTCTCTAATCGTCAACAGAATCACAATCATGGTTGATGTATGTGAAATACTCAGTCAGCTGCAACAGGTTCTATAATTATCATCAGAATCACATTTATGGTAGATGTGTGTGACGTTTTCAGTCAACTACAAGAGTTGGCTCTATAATCATCATCTGAATCACAATGGTGGTCGATGTATGTGTTATTTTCAGTCAGCTGCATCTGGCTCTATAGTCATCATCGGAATTATATTGGTAGTAGATGTATGTGAAACCATCTGTCGGCGATCGTGCAACAAGCGCCTACTGATGGTAACCCATACAAGCAAACCATTCACCCCACGTCACTGGGAATCTCTCACAGCAATCAATGCAAAACGGATCATCGTCTGTATCAAAGATTTATATTCTGTTTGTTTATTTTATCCCTCAGTTATTCTTATACGCTCACGTCTCCATAATGATATTTGATAATAGCTAGTCAACTGTTGTTACCAATGTGTCCTGGTGTGTGTGTGTGTGTGTGTGTGTGTGTGTGTGTGTGTGTGTGTGTGATGTGGAGTGTTAGGGGGAAGGTGCGTTCACCGTGTGTATATGAGTGGGCGAGCTATTTATCATCTATTCAATTTGTTTAATTTTAAACATCTATCTATTTATCTGTCATTTAATTATGATGACTTATTTTCTTATGAGGTCTAGATTTTATTCAAAAAGCTATTGTAATGCACCATTATCTTAAAAAAATGTTTTTAGAGTCATTTTGCTGAAAAAGTGATTGTGCCTGATGTATTGAATGTTATATGTACTCGAGTAAAAAGAAAACTTTCTGTGTATTCACAGATTATAACGTTGTATCTTGTCTTTATCCGCTATTGGTAGATGAATCTATCGAAGCTCTTCTTGTTGCTGTTGTTTTATTCATTAACGGGCTGTTTGTAAAGATTTGTTGCTGTATAAATTTAGATGAGTAGTTTGTTTAGAGTTATCAGACGTCTGGTGCTGAGAGTCAATATGAACGAAAGCACAAGTGTTGATGTTCAGTGTGAACAAAATCAATGCAATATTTTTAGTATGAACAACATAATAGTGTTTTGTTGTTATTCCATGTAACCAAAAGCGATGCAGTAGTGTGTTGGCTTTGTTTAATGTGAACAAAAGCAAAACAATAGTGTTTTGTGTTGTTTTATAAAACAAAAAACAAAAAAACAGCATAAATCGCCCAATCTTCTGGTCTTCTGGTGGGGGCAGGGGGGCGTCTTGAGCGTCTTATTATTGACTATTTCGACCTGTGAATTATATTTCTCCTTTGTGGAAGCATTACGTGTTGAGCACATATCACCTGGCATATTGTAACAAGTGAACACAACTTGTAACTGATACATGACTCACGCTAATGGTGACATGCTGGTGGCATGTTTGACAGACAGCAAAACTCAAGACTGGGCAACGGACTTCAAATGTGTACAGTTCGATTTAAAAAAAAAAAAAATAATAAATAAAAATAAAATAAAATCATCCTTCGCGTATCATTTTGGTATCGAGTGTTCTCCTCACGCCGCAGTGTTTGGGTGTGAGGCTCGTGTTGGTCTGTCCTCATCATCTCTACCAGCAGCTGAACTCCACAACAGATGCCCAATTCCCCCTGAATTCAAATGAAGTTCTATCACCTGTGACAAGTCCCGATCAATCTCAGGAAAGGGTGACAGGCAGCACAGTTCGAATCACAAAGTGTTGCGCTGACAGCTGTGATGGACAAGCATCTCAGGTGGAAAGGATGTTGAAGAGAAGCAGGGAGGACTTTGAGGATGCCGTGCCTGGGGACAATGTTGCTGCTCTGATTCCATCAGAGGATCAACTGAAGGTGATCCCCGAAACAGTCAAGGTGTTGGTGTCAGCAGGAATCTGAACGTTGACCATACAAATTGTTGTTCAAGCTGGGATTCGGAAAGGACTTCATTAGAGACACCAGTCTGACCTCTGCCCACAGAAACTGTTGGTGAAGAAAACAGAGCAACGTGTCTATGGTCAGCAGTCACTGCTCAGTCGGACACTGGGGGAAATTGTTTTTGATGCGACCATCACGGCAACACAGTGTTCCGAGCAAGAATCTCGCTGTCACAGAAGTCTGAATTACCCAGCGAATGCATTTCATCTAGCAATTTTAACTGGTGTCATTTTACCATGGTTTAAGTTGAGTGTATGCTTTGCAACCTCTACACTGTCATTGTGACCTTTCCTTGATGTTTGTTTACTATATTAAATGAAATTTGTACAGTCACTGACTCTTTTTTTACGATGTATAAGATGTTTGCTTGTGCATTTGAGGTTCAGTGATTTCGTGAAATAATAACGGATACATGGAGATTTCATGACGAACAATTCAAGTTATTTCATGAAATATCTGATGGCTACAGCAGTGCACGTAATAACTTAGACTTTCAGGGATTTCATGAAATTACCGGTTTCTCAATCTTTCTGTAACAGACACACACACACACACACACACACACACACACACACACACACACACACACACACACACACACATATATATATATATATATATATATATATATATATAATTACAGAGTGAGAGAGAGAGATGAGTGGAGTATATTGATATAATATATTATGTGTGTGTGTTTCAGGTTACATACAATCGCCCAGGCATATGAACCGCCACTTTAAAAGTTGTGTAACCGTGATCCGGCCAGGTGGTAAGATACTGTTTTTGAGTCGGACGGGACCTACTGTGAGCGTTAATGGCCTTTACCGTTATCAAGGTTCTTGTGAACAGACTTGGCACGAAGGCAGATTGATCAGATCTTTCCCCACTGTCTTTTCAGACGGATGGCGGGGTCCAGATACACTTCGGAACAGAACAACGCCCGTGTCATTGTTGTTCTACAACTTGAAATACTACACACTTGTGTATTTTCAGCTCGTGTTCTCCTTCCAGCAGAGCAGACCTCAGCGGGTGGGCTTAGATGGTCTTCGTCGTTGGAACTGCTCCAGGTCTGAATGGCCCGAACTGTACCGACACTTCCCCTGTGACAGAAGCTATCAGTGTGCAGCTGGGGAGGATGAAACTCACTGCTTTTACTATTCAGAAGACTGTGGAGTAAACAGAGTAATGATGCATTTGTGTTTGTGTATATGTCTGTCTGTCTGCCCACTGTCATTACAAAAAAAAGTACACTCGCAAACAGAAAAAAGGGGGGGTGGGGGGGCGTTGTGGGGGGAGGGGGGGGCATGTGGCGTTGTACTGTTATGATGCCCTCTCCCATGGAAAAAGCAGCTCGAATTTTACAATACAAGAAAGGCGCAGTCCCAATATTGACAGCCCAGGGGAACTTCGATGTCAGATCAGTACAAGGCCACACACCAGAGGATACATTTCACTGGTCTTGGGTCACTCTGGTGTAGTGCCTGTCTTTATTCAACACGCACACGACACTGTTAGGTCAGCCCACAACTGACGACAGTCATTGCTTTGTGGTAGATTCAGCCTGAGTGAGCTGTTCCCCTAACTTTAGACCCCCACCACGGCCTCAAATGGCGGTGTTCATAAGCCTGACACCAAAGAATTTGAAACAACTTACCACCAGCATGGAAAGGAAGAGGAAACTGATTCGGGGTCATCATGAGAGCAGGCCATGAAAAGCCACGCCATTTGATGTTTTTTTTGTTTTGTTTTGTTTTTCTTCTTGACATTGATTTCGCTACGTGTGTCACGTATCGGCTGTTCACGTGGCTGTCTTCAATGATATACACCGGCGTCAACCAGGCTCCGTAACACAGACACCTGCAGTGGTGGTCACCACTGTTAAGCAGCCGTCCCAAAGAGGCATTCCACAAAATGGGTGTCACTGACTGTGTGGTCCCAGCCTGCCGGTTTGAGCCCCTACACACTTAGTTATTGATAGGGGCCGGTCATGGCCTGATAAATACCACAGTGTTATCTGCCTCTGATGGGCTTTGTACCCACCTCATTGTTGTTGTTGTTGTTATTATTATTATTATTATTATTATTATTATTATTACTATTATCACCACCATCATTATTATCATTATCATTACGTAATTAGATTTGCTATCTATTTACTATCCAACAACGGTATTCATCATTTCAGGAATATAAGTAATCATGAACATGGCCTTTGAACAGAGAACATTCAAGTGTCTTCTCCAGGTTAGCTTATTTGAACTGATTGACACCCATTTGACATGATTTTTGAACTCTTGAAGGTGGAATTTTAAATCCAGAGCTTGTGTATTGGTCTTCTACGACAGAACCACCCGTAAGAAATCTTGATATGATAAGAACATATTTCAGACAAATGTGATTTTAATTAAACTGTAGTTTAAATAATTACATTATCATCCTTTTGTTTTAGCATTTTATTCATGCCATTCATTCTAAATCATGAATCATCGAATGGAGAAAGTCTGTAAAAGCTGTGGGATGTAAACCAAAGACTCATTTTTGAGAAGAGACGTCCAACGTTTCAGACCAAAGGTCTGTGTTCAGGGACTGTGTTTGTTGGAAATGACAGTGGAAGTAAAAGAAATACTTTAGAAAAATTGTGAGTATTAATCAGTAACAGAAGGCAAAATTAGAGAAGTGTCATCGTCAACGGTCCAGTAACCCCGGATGGGGTTGTAGAGGTACAGTGATGACTCCCTGACAATCCCTGGCCATCTGTCTCAGTGAGTAGAGATCAGCTTGTGGCCATAAAGAGTCCAGGAGGTAGGAGAAGAAGGTCTAGAATGGGATAAAGGGGGAGTGGGTGGGAGAAAAAGGGGGAGAGGCGGTGGAGGAAGGGGGGAGGAGGAAAGAAAAGAAAGGGAGAGAAGCCTTAAACCCCCTTTTCTTATTTTGCTGTTGCAGAAGTTATATATGAGCCTTGAAGGGCTTTGCCTTTTATTGTATTGTTTTCTGGAACAACTTTGTAAAGACAGGTTGTTTTAACAGAATGGTAGCTTATTGATTGCCTCTACTGCTATGTTTATCTATAGTGTTTTTTTTCCAATCATTTTGATATTGAACAAAACAAATTACTCTTTACTTTAGTAACATATATAAGAGGGGGCTTCCTGATGTATGTTCTTTGACATAAAATAAAGTGTTCACACACACACACACACACACACACACACACACACACACACACACACACACTTTTTTCTTTCCTCCTCACCCTCTGTCTCTCTCTCTCTGTCTCTGTCTCTCTCTCTCTCTCTGTGTCTCTCTCTCTCTCTTCTATTTTTTCTTCTCCTTTTATTATTTCCATGTTATTGGTTGTGCGAGGATGTGTGTGTGTGCGTGTGTGTGTATGTGTGCGTGTGTGTGGTTGTGTGTGTGTGTGTGTGTGTGCGTGTGTGTGGTTGTGTGTGTGTGTGTGTGTGTGTGTGTGTGTGTAGGGGGAGAGAGAAAGAGAGAGATGAAGACCGAGAGAGAGAGAGAGAGACAGAAACCAAGCAGAGAGACAGACACAGAGTCAGACGCACTTCCTTCGATCTCTCTGTTTTGTTTTTGTTTTTTGTTCTGTTTTGTTTGACTTTCTCTTTTTCCGTTCCTTTAATATCGAGCAATACCGCAGATTTCATCGCTTCAGGGAACAAGGGAGGGTGAGGGGGGATGGGGAGGGGGGGGGGTCCTTCTCCCCTTTCATGTAATAAAACACAGGGAGATGACGTGAAACGATGTGTGCAGCAAGGAAGGAAGGAAGAGAGGAGGACGGGAGGAGTGGGGGAGGGGCGGGGCGGGGGCTGAGGGGTGGGGGTGGTAGCGGAGTCAATAACGCAGTGTTCACAACAGAAATCTATCAGTTGGGAAACAAGCCTATGGACGTCTTCTGATGACAGGCGCTCGCTGTTGGAACATTTGGACGTGGACCTGCTGTTTCTTCCCGTCAAAATGCGCGTCTGTATTGGTGTATGTCTGGGTAGGTGGGTGAGTGGTTGTTATGTGTGTCGTCGTTCTTTTGTGTGTGTGTGTGTGTGTGTGTGTGTGTGTGTGTGTGTGTGATCACTTCAAAGAACGTCCATCTGGAAGCCACCACATATATTCTCCCTCACTACGGAAAAGTGTGATTAGTTGGTGTGTTTTTTTTTTTGTTTTGTTTTTTTTCCAATATCTGTTATTACTACATATCTCTATAAGATTATACCAGAAAACAATGCAACAGAAAACAAAACCTTCAAGTCTTGCGTGTGATTGCTGCAACAACAACAACAGCAACAGCAACAGCAACATCAACAACACACACACACACACACACACACGCTATGATGTATTCTAATTATTGTCATTATTTATATTTACATTGTTGTAAGTTAATACTTGTTGATGTTGTAAGTTAATATTTGTTGATGTTGTAAGTTAATACTTGTTGTTGTAAGTTAATACTTGTTGATGTTGTAAGTTATATTTGTTGATATGCATACACCTACGTTCCCTCCCATAACACTTCATTTATTACACACCACTGTTTCTTTAAACTTGTTATTTCTTATGATAGACTTATTTTTATTTCCTCTAAAACACACATTAATACTTTCCTACACTAATATTCACAAGCATTCCGTCTCTTTCACCCACTACCTCTTTTCTTTCCGTCTGATATCACTTCTAGTGAATAGAAGTTGAACTGAAGTTCACACATACACGCACGCACACACACACACACACACACACACACACACACACACAACACACACACACACACACACACACACACACACACACACAAAATTGTTTGAGACTCACGCTGTGTGTAGAAACACACGTGAGCTAATACAAGGGAGGGAACAAGGAGAGCACAGGATTACGTATCCTCTAAGAGAACAATAGGGGGCGGTTTGGACTGTGTCTGAGCGAGACAGCCCAGTGTACGCCTGTGGATATACGTCGGCAGCGGCAATGAACTGTTCCCTGTTCACCGATAATCCAGGGACACCAGTCATAGTTCACTGGCGTTCTCTGTCACATCGGAAGAAAGTTCACAGTACAATAACTTCCCAAAGCTATCATTTACACGGTCAGACAGATACACAGACACAGCCGCACACACACACACACACACACACACACACACACACACATATGCATGTATATATATATATATATATATATATATATATATATATATAGACATAGATATATAGATAGATAGATGGAGAGAGAGAGAGGGGGGGGGGGGGGGCTCAGAAATAAATTATTTGTCATAAATCACATATAGATATATAGGTAGACATAGATATATATAAATAGATAGATATATGGATATATATATATATATATAGAGAGAGAGAGAGAGAGAGAGAGAGACAGAGAGAGAGAGAGAGAGAGATAAACAGAGAGAGAGGGGGGAACTCAGATCTAAATTATGTGTCATAAATCCCACCAAAAAAATTATGGTCACTGAAACTAAACACAACAAAAAGATAAAAGCAATAAATAGTGAGCACATGCAGTAACTTCCACAACCACAAGACACAGATATGAAGTGCGAACGTTAACACACTCCTAAATATCTATTGCCAGTTCTAGTTTAAAAAAAAATCAAAGGTAACAGAGACCCTGTAGTTTAGAATATTCTGTTAATGACATACGGCCAATTTGAAAATCGGGATTAAGCAGTCAGAAGGAGACATGATCTCAAGTTGGGATACATTGTACAGTTTTCGAGAACATGTTGTCCATCCTCTTGAACTCCATATGATTGAGGTCTTTCCAGTGTATGCTACAGTGACGTCCTCTCTCAATTTCAAACAAAAAAAATATCAAAGATAAGCTGGAGAAGACGATTGCAGTTCTTACGCCCCCCGCCCCCCCCCCCCTCCCCCACCAGGCGCTCCACCCTCCCCCAGCCTCCCCCCCCCCTTGTCCACCACCCTCAATTTTCCAACACACACACACACACACACAGACACTCCCCCGTCTTCACGTCTCCGCACAGACACACACAAACAGCCCACAATCATCGTCGATGTCGTGTTGAAAAACAACATTAACGTTTGTTCGGAGGCCAAAAGGCACAGTGTCAAAGATCGAACGCGTGTCGGTTTCATTCTCTATTTTCCATGTCTTATCTTTCTTTTTTCCTTCTTTTTTTTTCTCTTTTTTTTATGCATTTCACCATCCACCCCGAGCTCACTGTCTCCCTTTTCTTCAACAGTCTTCTCAAGGGCAAAAGGCAAAAAGACAAGGCAAAACGTTTTTGTGCTCCCTCGGGGCATCGAAACGTTACATACATATTTTAGACATACCTTACAAACAATAAGAGTGATGTCAAAAGAACAAAGAGAAAAAAAAAACAACCAATAGGCACAGACAATATACATTTATGAATAATTCATCATCATCCATTAACAACAGACGTAGCTTTACCGAAAGGAACTACAAATAGAAGAAACGAGTGCTTTTAGTTTTAGCAATACTCTTTAGGGTTTTTTGTTGTTTTTTTCGGAAAACAATAAGTGGAATAAAAGGAGTTTGAGCGGTTTCTATAATATCTAGGTGAATGCCTTTGTCTGTCACTTTTCAAGAAATGACACACAAACAAATATTGAAACTCGTGAGCAATGTCGTTTGTGGAACATTTATCACAGATTCTTTCGTTTCTTGGTAAATTGTTGAAGCACTGATTATTTACAGGTAAAGCATTTTTGGTTCTCCAAAACTTAACTAACTGGATAACACAATTATTTGGTAACACAGTAAAGCAAGCATCTTGACCAAAATTTGGCTTAAACATCCTTTAATTAATATACATAGTATCATTATCTATATGTCTATACCAATCTAGCAAAAACTGATTTTTTAAATATTCAACATTCTCTTTGAACCAAGTGGGATGAACTTCAAGACTGTGCTGGTTTAATCTGAAGCTACGTAATCCAATTTCATTCAGGATAATGTGAATACATTAATTTTAAAGTATTGAATCTGGTATATGTTTGTGATGTATAAATTGAAGAGACATTTATAAACAATCGAAGCTAGTTTTGAAATACCATGGTAAGTAACAAGCTTAAACCAAAATGAAAGCATTCTGGTTTGTACAGATACAGACACAGGGAGCTTACCAGTTTCACCAAATACCATGTAAGATGAGGTGGACTAAGTTTCAGAACTAATTTGTAGAATTTTAATTGCATTTTTTCCACAATACGAGAAATATCAAAACCCCAAATTTCACAACCACATGTTAGTACAGGAAGAACTGTTTTATCAAATAAGTCGATAATCAGATCAACAGGGAGCTTTAATTGATTAGTCTTCCTCAGAAGTGCAAACTTCATCATCACGTGGTTGAAACACAGATGAAAATGCGTGATAAAGTTATAATTATATCACTTTGATGAGGAGGGGGAGGTGGGGTTTAAATGTGAAGGGTGAGGGAAAGGGTTGTAGTTGTGTCGTAGCATTGACGTCTTTTGTTTTTTTACCGACAAAACGACGACTTGCATTGATAAAATATCTTCACACTGGGTGCAAAAACAGAATAGCCTGTCTTTGCCTTGAGTCATATTTCAAAATATATAGTTTTTTGATGAATGAGGTTTAACACACACACACACACACACACACACACATATATATATATATATATATATATATATATATATATATATATGTGTGTGTGTGTGTGTGTGTGTGTGTTATAATAGAGAGAGAGAGAGAGAGAGAGAGATGGCGCCGACTAATGGCGACACGGGGATAGCTGTCCTGTTTATTTTGTGTTTAATTCTGTCTGTGTGTGTTAGAGAAACAGCAGCGATCCTACAGTATGATCGTGACACGCTGCTGCGTGTTAGGAAACAGGTAGGCGAGATCTCACTTCAACTCACTTTATCATGATATACAACCGTCCACAATAAACACCGACCGGTCAACACTCAAGTCTCAGCCCGCAATGAAAGCGAGGTGGAACCCTTTCAAGTATACGCCAACGAAGGTTTCGCCCTCCTCTTCCCAGTATATTCCTGTCCAACGTTAGATCTCTACTCTCTGACGAACTTACATGTAACATTCAGACGGGGAGAGACTACAGAGCGCTCTGTCTTTTGTTTTACTGAAACATGGCTTAAACCGGACATCCCTGACAGCGCCGTTCAACCACCAGGCTTCACTGTGCACAGAGCTGACTGCACTGCTGACTCAGGCAAGCAGAGGGTCGGCAGTGTGTGTTTCCTCGTGAACACACGCAGGTGCTTCATGTGCTATCGCGTGCCTCAGTGCTTCCCTGACGTGGAGTTTCTAACCATCCAGTGCCGACCGTTCTATCTTCCACGTAAAAAACACTTCAGTGACGCTGATCGCTGTGTACATCCATCCCACAGCGAACCTCTCCGCTACACTTGGTCTCCTTGTAGACGAAATTAGCAAGTGCGAGAACAGTTGGCTCGTCTCCACCGTCATCATTGCTGGTGACTTCAACAAAGCCAGCCTCAAGAAAGAAATGCTGAAGCTGTACCAGCAAGTGGGCTGTCCAACACGTGGTGACAAGACCCTCGACCACTGCTACACCTCCATCAAGAAGGCGTACCACTCGATCCGTCGTGCGCCTTTGGGACAGTCCAATCACATCATGGTATATCTGGTGCCAATCTATAAACAAAAACTAAAAGCCGAAAAACCAGTTGTTAAAACTGTAAAACAATGGTCTGCCCCTGCCTTAGAGACCTTGCAGGACTGTTTCGAATGTAATTACTGGAGTGTTTTAAAGACTCTGCCGGGGATATACCGACACTGTGTGTGATTATATTTCTTTCTGTGAAAGTGTACGCATTCCAACAAGAAATATCAAAATATTTCCAAATGACAAAATTTGGTGTAACGGGGCTGTTAGCCAAACACTAAAGGAAAAAGAGAGAGCTTTTCGTGAAACTAATGATATAATAGTCAACAATAAAGCAAAAAGATGTGTTGAAAAATGCATTAACAAGGCAAAGTTTTTATATAGGAAAAAATTAGAAGATACTTTGTCTGCAAATAACTCTAGGAATGTGTGGACCAGACTGCAGAACATAACTGATCATAAAATGACCCACGACATCACTGACAGAACTCTTCCAGACAAACTGAACACATTCTACTCCAGGTTTGACAAACCGTCGTCTACTTCTGACGTGGTTGCACCCAAAATCACCTTCACTCCCCATTTCATAGTCCAAGAGAATGAAGTCAGACGCCACTTCAGTCGTCTGAGAAAATGAGAAAAGCTGCTGGTCCTGGCATCTCATTAGGCCTCTTGAGGAAGTGTGTAGTCCAACTATCCAGTGTCTTCACTGCCATATTTAACATGTCCTTTCAGTCTTGTGTGGTGCCACACTGCTTTAAGAAATCAACAATCATTCCTGTTCCAAAGAAAGCACAGCATAGTTGTCTTAATGATTATTGTCCCATAGCCTTAACATCAGTTGCCATGAAAACATTTGAATGCTTGATTCTGCATTTCTTAAAATTCTGCATTCTTCCATCGTTTTATCCCTTTCAATTCGCCTATAGAGCAAACAGATCAGTTGAAGATGTCATTAGCATAGGTCTTTACCACGTCCTCAGACATCTCGAAAATCCTAACAACTATGTCAGGATCCTTTTCATTGACTACAGCTCTGCGTTCAGCACAATAGTACCATCAAAACCATATTTCTAAATGAAAGACCTCTCGCTGCTTGAATCATTTTGTGCATGGATCCTAGATTTTCTCAGATGCAGACTGCAAGTTGTTAAAGATTTGGTGACCTCACCTCCTCCACAGGTATTTTCAACATAGGCACCCCACAGGGATATGTTCTATCCCCACTATCGTACTCACTATTGACACATGACTATGCAACTCATAATGAATATAATAACATGGTCAAGTCTGCCGATTATACCAATCTTGAAGGGCTGATTACGAACAATGATGAGTCAAAATATAAGGAGGAAGTACTAGAACTTGTCAGGTGGTGTGATCAAAATAACTTAGAACTCAACGAATCAAAAACTAAAGAATTAATTTTAGATTTCATGAAGACCAGATCTGACCCCTTACCACGTGTCATTAAAGACAAGCAAGTAGAGATCATCAGAGAATTTAAATTTCTCAGACTGATCATTTCCAACGATCTGAAATGGGAGAAAACCACGGAAAAAATGGTAAAGAAAACACAACAGCACCTGTACTTTCTTTGGTGCCTCAAAAAGTTCGGAATTAAAAAAGAAATCATGGTTGATTTATACAGAGCAGTCATTGAAAGTATGTTCACCTTCGCTATTACTGTTTGATATGGAAACATTTCCAAGGCAGAAGTCACATCCCTGAACAGAACCGTAAAAACTTCCAAGATTACCGGGGCTGATCTACCTTCTCTAGACGACATATAATCTAAGCGACTACCAAAAAAAGCAAAATCAGCCAGGACGAATCACATCCAGCTTTTGGGATTTTCGTGATGTTCCCCTATGGTCGACGGTACAGAAGTATGAGGGGGTTATGGGGTGCACGGGAGGGGTAGTACCTCTAGATGGGGGCCTTGTCACGCTCTTCCGGGAGTGGTTCGTCCTCTGTTGGTCCCCACTGGCACCCAGCTCTCAGCTATGGGTCCTAGAAGCTGCTATCATGTGGCAGCGCCCAACCCCCGGGCAACGGCTTTGACAGGTTGGCTAAACTAGGTGAGGGTAGCCGACGGGTCTCAAACCCTCAGTGAGCTAGGGCTTGTCTACCCAAGCATGTGAAGACTGGATCCGGTGGACTCTGCGGAAGAAACCTTCATGGTTCAATGGAGAGGAAGGCGGTTGCAGCAGAGCACTGTGGAGTGCTGAGGGCAGGATGAGGCACATAGGACATCCTGGTCATCCACTGCATCCGTTTCCATCTCCAGTCGTCTTGACCTCGTCTTGCCACTGGCTGGGGGTGGGAGATATGGGCATATGTGTGTGTGCTTGTACAAGTAAGTGTTCATCTGTGTGTGTGTGTGTGTGTGTGTGTGTGTGTGTGTGTGTGTGTGTGTGTGCCGTGGAAGCTGCGATACGTAGACAAGAAATGAGTGTGTGGAGGAGGGGGGTAGAGGAGGTGCAGGGTAATGTGTGTGGTGTGTGTGTGTGTGCGTGTTGGAGCTCATGTACGTTTATATGTATTTAACTGTGCTTTCATATCTGTGGAACTGCATGTTAGGTACAAATCTGTTATGCATGTGTGGATGTATATGTGAATGTGTGTCTTCATGTTTTACATCTATTTGCTTATTTATCATCATTGTTATCTTATTTATTTATTACTACTACTACTACTACTACTACCTTTTTATTTTTTTTTTATATAATTATTATTTATTTATTTATTTATTTATTTATTTATTTATTTATTTGTGTAAGCTTATCTATTATTTATTCACCTTTTTTTCTTTTCTTTTTTTCCCCTCAAGGCCTGACTAAGCGCGTTGGGTTACGCTGCTGGTCAGGCAGTCCACCGTGCTGGACAACCAAAATGTGGAGGCAGCATGGGGCACACTGCATGAGACAGTGTACAACACTGCCATGGAGTGCCTGGGGCCTTCTGTCAGGAAGCACAAAGACTGGTTTGATGAGAACTGCACTGAGAACAAGCAGCTGCTAAAAGACAAACGCCAAGCCTACAGAGACCACATTGAAGATCCCAAGTCACAGTCAAAGAAAGACATACTGAAGAGTGCACGCAGCACCATCCAGCTGAAGCTGTGGCAGATGCAGGATTCCTGGTGAGCAACAAAACTGACGAGATCCAGGGCTTTGCAGACATGAACGACATGAAGAACGTCTATAACGGCCTGAAAGAAGTCTACGGTCCCACCACCTCCGGATCTGCTCCACTCCTCAGTGCTGATGGTTCTACCCTGATCACTGACAAGGACGTGATCCTTGAGAGATGGGCTGAACACTTTGACAGCGTACTTCCACCATCAATGATGAAGCCATCGACCGACTCCCCCAGGTACCAGTCAGTGAGTCGTTGGATGCCATTCCAACTTTGGAGGAGACCCAGAAAGCTATCCGTCTGCAATCCAATGGCAAACAAAGAAGGTGGTATGGCGCTGACTGAAAAGCTTCATCAGCTGTTCCAGCTCATCTGGCAGCATGAGGCAGTTCCACAGGACATCAAAGACGCTTCCATCATACACCTGTACAAGCGCAAAGGAAATCGTCAGGCCTGTGACAACCATCGTGGAATATCCCTGCTGTCCGTCGCAGGCAAGACTCTGGCCAGAGTGCTACTCAACCATCTCATAGCGCACCTTGAGCAAGGACTCCTACCAGAGAGCCAGTGTGGCTTCCGGAAAGAACGCGGGACTATCGACATGGTGTTTGCTGCCAGGCAGCTCCAGGAGAAGTGTCAGGAACAGAACGCCAACCTTTACTCCACCTATGTCGATCTGACCAAGGCTTTCGATACTGTTAGCAGAGATGGCCTTTGGAGAATAATGGCGAAGTACGGGTGTCCCAGAAAGTTCATCACCATCATATGGCAACTACACGATGGGATGCTGGCCCGAGTCCAAGACAACGGAGAGACTTCAGAACCATTCCCTGTCTCCAACGGAGTCAAGCAAGGATGTGTTTTTTGCCCCCACCCTGTTCAGTCTCATGTTTTCAGCCATGCTGACAGATGCCTTCAGAGACGCTGACGTAGGCATTGGCATCAGGTACTGCACAGATTGCTCACTCTTTAACCTCAGGAGGCTTCAAGCAAAAACCAAGGTGAGGACAGACACCGTCAACGACTTCCTGTTTGCTGATGACTGCGCTCTCAACGCTGCCTCTGAAGCTGACATGCAACACAGTGTCGACAAGTTCTCTGCTGCCTGTGACAACTTTGGCCTCACAATCAGCACAAAGAAGACTGAGGTGATGCACCAGCCAGCTCCAGGAAAGCCTTACGTTGAACCAAACATCTTCATCAATGGGCAACGACTGAACGCAGTGGACAAGTTCACATACCTGGGCAGTACACTCTTTCGCACAGTTGTCATCGACGACGAGGTGAATACCAGACTCGCCAAAGCCAGTTCTGCCTTCGGCAGACTCCATAAGAACGTTTGGAACAGGAGAGGCATCACCCTGGAGACGAAGCTCAAACTATACAAGGCCATAGTTCTCACCACACTGCTCTGTGTATGTGAATCATGGACGGTCTACAAACGCCACGCCAAAAAGCTGAACCACTTCCACACCACCAGCCTCAGAAAACTTCTCGGCATAAAGTGGCAAGAGAAGATCCCTGACACAGAGGTGCTCACTCGTGCAAACTTGCCCAGCATCCACACTATCTTGATGCAGGCCCAGCTGCTCTGGGCAGGCCATGTAGTTCGCATGCCAGACCACCGGCTCCCCAAGAAACTGCAGTACGGCGAACTCCAACATGGCAAGGGCTCCCATGGAGGCCAAAAGAAGCGCTTCAAAGACACTCTGAAAGCTTCTCTGAAGGCCTTCAACATCAGCCACGACACGTGGAAGCTGAATGCAATGGTTGACCAAAGTGGCGTTCAGCTGTCCACAAAGGTGCCAAATCCTGTGAGACCAACAGAATCGCTGCAGCAGAGCAACGCAGACAGGCCAGGAAAAGCAGTGCCAGCAAATCCCCGACAGCTGCCACCACCCCCTGTCCACACTGCGTCAGAATCTTCTGGGCGCGGATTGGCCTGACCAGTCATCTGCGCACCCACAGAGCCCAACCCACCCAACCCCAGGATGACTAGATGGTCCTCGTCGATCCCGACGGACAAACCACATACACATGAGGACGAAAACCAATTGCTTCACCAATAGACAGGTGCAATAGTCAAAAACCGTTGGACTTTCAATCTGAGGGTCCTGGACTCGAATTTTGATGACGGCGCCTGGTGGGTAAAGGGTGGAGATTTTTCCGATCTCCCAGGTCAACATATGTGCAGACCTGCTAGTGCCTGGACCCCCTTCGTGTGTATACGCACGCAGAAGATCAAATACGCACGTTAAAGATCCTGTAATCCATGTCAGCGATTGGTAGGTTGTGGAAACAATGACATACTCAGTATGCACACCCCCCAAAACGGAGTATGGCTGCCTACATGGCGGAGTAGATAAAACAAAACGGCCATACGCATAAAATGTTACATACCTGTATGAGTGTGTATGGTGCATGCCTGAAATCTGATTGAATGACACAGGAAACGAATGATGAGTGCCCAGTGCAGCTGTCAGTCGGCTCTACCCAGGTAGGCAGCCTGTTGTTCAAATGACTCCATACCTTATGAGTTCTAACTAGTTTTGCTAAATACGAAAGAGTGATTCAACGACACCAGGAGACTGAAAAAGAAGGGTAACTGACATCCTGACCTGTAAGGTCAGTTCCGTCTCAGTGAGGTGACAGATCTCCACTGATAAGCATATTCGGCAGCAACAGTAGGGTAGGCAGGCCTTATTGCGAGCAGCGTGCAACCGCAAACGGTTCGTGTACCGCCCCACTTTGAAACGTACTCACCACACACATTTCACAATATATCATCTGCTTCGATCTCGATCTGACACCTCAATGAATGTCCATTTTCAAGAACCAGTCAAACATCAGCTTTTTAAGGCTGTTTCCGCGCTTCTAGCTTCTCTTCGCGCACCTCTGTCATCCAAGTTCACAAACGTGCTCTCAGAATCCTAAAATCAAGGGAAACAAGTAATAGGACCTGAACTTTGACACAGTTTGGAATAGTTGATTTTATTGGATATGTTGATTGAATTGTGCATTACCAGTGCTGACAGAATTAAATATAGCATGTTGGTAACAGATGAGTACGTTACTTTTCACAGGAATCTCCAAAACAGTGTCGCTTGCAACTAGACCATAGGATGTTTTGACGTGAGTCTATTTGCGAATGATGCTGAACAACTAAGACCTATTAAAAGTGTCTTTCCGTGTGATGTTGGGTGTGGGTGTGTGTGTGTGCGTGTGTGTGTGTGTGTGTGTGTGTGAGAGAGAGAGAGAGAGAGAGAGAGAGAGAGATCAAAACCAACAATACAACAGTTTGGTGTTATGTTCCAATGATATGTTATGTCTTATGAGTTCAAGACCTGATTCTGTTTTAGTTGTCCACATGTACTCAAACCCATCGTTCGCAAATTGACTTGTATTTACCTTCAGGCACCCTTGCCATTTCAACCATTGAAAAAAAAAAAAACTTTACAGGAAAAAAAATTGACGAACCTTTCCTGATGCGACCAATCGGAGAAATCCTTCAAAAAACAGAAGAGCTACATTGAGGATCGTACAATCAGTTATCTGTACAACACACACATAGCTGTTCGCTTCGTCTGGATCGTTCACAGTTAGGCCTAGCTACCTTAAAGGGGTTAATTAATATCAGGCCGTTCAGTGCTGTGGGTGTGGCAGTGTACACTGCTGTCAGAAACTCTCATCTGATCGATGAAGATGACAAATACAAAAGGAGCTTGCCTACATGTACACGTACTGCCCGTGTATGTGTTTAGCACCTGGCGACTGTTTTTCTACAAGGAAATACTGGCGTTTGAGGAGAGACGTGTTCAGAGCCTGGACCAGAAACGCCAGTCCCTCAAATAGAGACAAGACCCATCATCTGCTGTTGTCTGTCCACACTGCAGTGGTGTCTGTGTGGCTGGCTTTGGGCTGACTTCTCATCTCCGGTCGTTGTCGTCATCGTTCGCGATGGAGTTCCGTGTTGATGACGATGATGATGATGAAGACGACGATGATGATGTGATGGATATGATGATGATGATGATGATGATGCTGTGACATGTTTATGATGATGGTGATGATGATGACGACGAGGACGACGACGCTGATGATGATGATGATGATAATGATGATGATGACGAAGATGATAATGATGTGAAGATGATGATGATGATGATGATGATGATGATGATGAAGATGATGATGATGGTGATGATGACGACGATAAGACGATGATGAACGTATGATGATGATAATGTGGAGGTGATGGCGATGATGATGGTAATGTGATGGTGATGATGTGATACTGGTGATGACGATGATGATAATGATGGCGATGACGACGACAACGACGACGACGATGATGATGATGATGATGATGATGATGACCATGATAATGATGATGTGACTTTGCTCTGTGTCTTTGCTATCTCCCTGTTTCCTCCACCCCACTCTATCTCTTTCATTCAATATCTTCGAAGCTCAGTGTGGTGTTGTCTGGCAAATGCATGTGTTGTATGACCATAAACTGTGTCACGTCAATATGTTTTATGGTTTTTGTTTTACTTGTTTCTTCATGTGTTTTTTTGCTTTTGTTTTTATTTCTGTCTGTCTGTCCGTCTGACGTCTTTCTTTCTTTCTTTCATTTGCTGAAGAAGAGAAAAACAAATAAGAACCATTTAATTTATATTCGTTTTCTTCATTTTTCTCTGTCGGCTTTATTGTTTTATCCGTCCATCCATTTATTCACCCCACTTTATTGCTTGGGCAGGTGAGGGGGAGGGGGGGGGTGTAGTTTTCTTTTCTTTCGTTCTTTGTTCTTCCGTTCACTCCCATCGTTCCCAGCTCTTTATCCCCGACATCCTTTCCTAATGGTTGTGAACGTGAGATGATTGGCTTGCTTTTTGATTGATGTGTGCAGTGGAGTGGAGGTGGGGGAGGGGGGGCTCTCTCCCTATGTGTGTGTGTGTGTGTGGTAGAGGGTGAATTGAGGGTGGGTTGATATGGAGAGATGTGGAAGCAAGCGAGGAAGACAACAGCAACAACAGCAAAAACAACAACCCCCAAACACATCAAAAACAACAAACAACCAAAGACCCCTTTCCACAGGAAAAACAAAAACAAAACAAAACAAAACAAACAAAACCATAACGAAACCAGAAAGAAAAACACAAGGAACAGAATGAACATCCCCAGATCCCCCCCCCCCCCCCCCCCCCCCCACCAGCTTCCTCCTTGAAGCCCCGCGTCCTCCCCTCTCCGCTTCCATTCCTCCTTCATCCTCTCCGCTTCCATTCCTCCTTCATCCTCTCCTTCATCCTCTCCGCTTCCATTCCTCCTTCATCCTCTTCGCTTCCATTCCTCCTTCATCCTCTTCGCTTGCGCACCTCTCCCCCTCCCCTCCACCCCCTCCCCTCCCTGCTCCAGCAGTCAAGAGCAGTTGAAGGGAGACAAGTGTGCCAGTGTTTGAATTCCTCACTTCTTTTCTTGGACGAGGTCACTGCTGCTTCGGTCTGTTTCACCCTGTGTGAGTTTTGGAAGACAAAAAATGTGTGTGTGTGTGTGTGTGTGTGTGTGTGTGTGTGTGTGTGTGTGTGTGTGTGTGTGAGGGAAACATAGAGAGAGACAGAGATAGTAAAAGTACACAATATGGTGATCATGCAGCGACAACAAAATGTAAAATACATACAAACTTAGACCTGTAGAACAAAAGTGCTTCTTGTGCATAGTAAATTGATTCTAACTTTCATCATTGTTGTCACAGAATTCCTGTCGTATCTTCAGGCATTAAATATATAAACGCAGAGTTTACGAATACTGTAAACAGAACCATTCTTCAGCAAGTGAACATACAATTGACCTTCAGAGTTCAGATGTTTTTGCCGCAGGTTATTGTAAAGGACGACAGAGACAGAGAGAAAGGCACAGAATGTGTTTTTTTTTTCTTATTCAAAATGACTAGGCCATGTTTGCTGTGTACTATATGCCATATTAATACAAGAAAGAAAGAAAGATGAAGAAGCAGAACGAGAAGAACCAGCGGCAGAAGAAGAAGAAGAAAAAGAAGAAGAAGAGAAGGGAAAGGAAGACAGACAGAAGGAGGAAGGGAAGGAGAAGTACAACACTCTCTGTCCATGCTGCCAGTCCTCTGTTCACTGTTAAACACACATGTCCCTTCAGGATCTCTCCGTTCTTCTCTGATGACACAATCTCCCGCATCCCCCAACTTAACACAGTGAAACACGGTGGAAGAGCATTCCGTTTTTTTCCCCGCTGTACACACATTGAACTCACCACCTTTTCCTGTTCGCCATCGTTCATCGCTTTCCGCCTTCAGTCTGGAATCATTTCTTTTGAACTTGGCTTTTGTTCAAGGCACTCCCCATGCGTTTCTTTGTATTCTTTTAATATGTGTTGTTGCTTTTTTCCATTTATGAGTGTGTGTGTGTGTGTGTGTTTGTGTCTGTGTCTGTGTGTGTGTCTGTCTGTCTGTCTGTGCGTGCATACGCACATTTGTTGTGTTCACGTGTGTGCGTGTGTGCATAGGAACGTGCATGAGTATGTGTGTGTGTGTGGGGGGGGGGGGATGGGGGGGGGGCGGAGGAGGGTCTGTGTGTGTGTGTGTGTTCGTGTGCCTGAGTCTGTGTGTGCGTGCATGCACGCATTTGTTACGTGCACGAGTGTGTGCATAGGTACGTGCATAAGTGTGTGTGTGTGTGTGTGTGTGTGTGTGTGTGTGTGTGTGTGCATATGCCTGTTTGTTTGTTTCCGTGTGTGAGCGTAGGTACGTGCATGGACATGTATGTGCATGTGTGTGTGCTTGTGTGTGTTTGTGTGTGCATTTGTGAGTGTCTGTGTGTGTTGTATGAAAAAAAGGGTGTACAATGTTTTGTATATCAGTGTGCCTGCTCGCTGTTATGCATGCAGTCGATTTGCTCATACTAGTTTCAGTTATTTAGAAATAACATTAACTTGATCATGCATTGTTAATCTACTGAACGCACGCACGCCTGCCCACAAACGCTCGCACTCACACACACCCATTCCGCACGCGTGCTCACTCACACACACACACACACACACACACACACACTCATCCCGCACGCGTGCTCAGACACAGACACACACACACACACACGCACACGCACGCACACACACACACACACACACACACACACACACACACACACACACACACACACACACACACACACACAACATAAAGTAAAATAGTATTCCCATATATATTATGAACCGAAAATCATATGCTCAGCCAAGTCCAACACATTCGAACATTGCAAGACAATACGTTCCAAAACAGATGATGTCACTGGGTTTGTTACGACTTATTTCTCTTGTGATTTTGATGGCGTGGAACACGTCGACCAGTGGGATCACACAACAGCCACAGAACAACATTAATGATTCAACTACCACCAGTTCACCGTTTGGAGATGACAAACCATGCGTCACAACACCTTCCATACTAGTAGCCAACACACACACAACAATAACGGTTGGTAAAAAATATCATATGGGCTGTTATTCTCTGCTGAAAGTACTCCATGGAAGCGTTGTCAAATTACAAATAATTAGTTGCTCTGATGCGAAATTGAGCGCCAAGCAGTACAAAGGAGGAAGATTTTTGTATCCAGATATTCTGAAACGCACTATATGCCCTGCATCCAACACTGACATTTTCAGCTGGACAGATAACCTTGTGTTAAGAGTGTATCCACTTTACAGGAAAGGTGTGTTACGTTTCAGGTTTTACGCCGTCAATACATCTGAAGCCAACGGCCTAAAAGTCACATTTTTGACTCCATCTCTCGGTAATTACATGTTTCTACTGTTTTCTAGGCGTGTACACTTTAGATGAGCAAGTGATAGGGTTACACACACCTAGTTATGTAAGAATGATTTAGTATTTGTTTGCGCCACTTTGGAAGTTTTCAATGGGGCGTGTTTTCGCACACATGACACCACTCACTGATCCCGCTCCTGAGGACAATCAACACTTCACCACACAGCCAGATGGACCAATCATTGCACTGGAGGGGCCATAGGCCGTCAGTAGACACTTGAAGGGAATCATGTCCAACACACTCCAAACTTCTTATTAATGTGTTAAAGTGTACTCCCGTCTGTTTTGTAGCTGAACGAACCACAGACAGACCATAGTCGGTGTGCGTGCGTGAGTGAGTGGGAGAGAGACAGAGAGAGAGACAGACAGACAGACAGACAGACAGACAGACACAGACACAGAGAGAGTGAGAGAGCGTGCGTGTGTTTGAGAGTAAATTGTGTGTGTGTTTGTGTGTGTGTGTGCGTGTGTGTGTGTGTGCGTGCGTGTGCGTGTGTGTGTGTGTGCATACGCGCACGCGCACATGTGCATACGCATTAATAAGGGACGAGGAGAAAAGACGAACACAACAGCAATAACAATAGATCATGAACAACCAGCATTGGTTCAATATATTGAATGTGCCTGTCATATTTATTGCAGTCTTACTGTCAGCTTACAAATCATGCACCGCATGCACTGCTTACCGGGTACATACTCAAAGACAATGAAAAAAAAGTTCTGATACTTAGGTTGGTTTGTCAGACTTCTTGCAGGAAGATGACTTGTTGGTATAAAACATTGATTACGTTGTAACTCGGTAATGTCAGCTGTACACACACGACAGGCTTTGAAGTGTTTGGAACAATTGCTTTATTGTGGTGTTGTTTTGCTAGTTGTTTAAACAATAAGGAAAGCGTTTCTCAACGACTCTAAACTGTAAAGTTTATTTCAATTATTTTACGAGAGTATTAAGCTTAAAGTATGATGTGATTTCCACAATGCACAGACTGTCAAGCTTTGGTAATCAGTTGTAATCAGTCGTGAGGTAGGTTCATTCATTTACCTTGAAACATGTCTCACTATCCTCCATTGCATCTTTTTTGAAAATACATGGAATGCCCTTGCACTTATCATCTTTGATTGATTAAATATATATTTTTCATTATACATGCGTATCCGTAAAGTGATTTGTTTTTTTATGACAAAGAATTCAAGTTTACTTTCTGTCTCTTTCACACACACACACACGCACACCCACACACACACACACACACACACACACACACACAGAAAGACGTTTTTCATTTTTTTCTGAGGTAGCCGTTTTCTGAATTGTCTGAAGTTTGCAGGCACACCGTGAAACAACTGTGACCAATAGTTAATGCACGGATTGCCTCTGCTTTTGAAACAGTACTCAGAGAGCACAAGAGAGATTGTCATCTCTCTCTCTCCCTCTACTACACACACAAAGACGTCTCTCTCTGATCAGCCGCCATGGCGAAGTGGTAAGCGTCGCGGACTGACGGCTGGGAGGACGCGGGTTCGAATCCCAACGGAGGTGGGTTTTTCGGCCCGTGGCCAGCTCCTACCCAGAGTTGAGTGTGCTGTGGGCTTAAATGGGGAGACTGGGACCACACAGTCGAGTGTCATCTACTTCAATGAGCCGTCTTTGGGTGTGTTGGTCTAATTACCTGACCAACACCGCAAGTGTCTCTATCTCTCGGGCCTGGATAATGCCGGGACATCATTATGACAGGAAGCGTAGAGTAGAGCCTTGTCACGCAGTCCCAAACCAAAATGGTCTTTAACATCGCTATCCTCCTCCTCCATCATCATCAATATAAACAGTCTCAAAGTCTGTGGCCTTTCATACCCTGCTCTCATGGTGACCTCAGTTTCGATACCCCTCCACTTCTGTGCTTGGGGTGAGTCCTGTCAATGTCTTCAGTGTCGGCAGATTCATGGGGGGCTGTTTTTTGAGGGACGTGGTGGCGGTTTCCACTCTGGGAGGGTCGCTCACTCAGTCTGACTCCGCGACTAAGCCATTATTGTCGTTAGTAGGGGGCTTAGTAGGTGGTGTCCTAAGTACGCTAAATCAGATCACCGAAGCGACTCAGCAGCAGTGCAGGGTCTCCTCTGGTGTGTGGCCTCCTGGTGACCTAACTTCGATGGTTCCCTGCGGACTGCCGACACTGGAACTGTGACGGACGAACCCGGCTGTGGACGTGTATGGGGAAATCTAAATGAGCGGCGTGGGAGTAATGAAACGGTGCAGATGATGGGGCACAAAAAAAAAACAAAACAAAAAAAAACCTCTCTCTCTCTCTCTCTCTCTCTCTCTCTCCCTCTCTCTCTCTCTCTCTCTCTCTCTCTCCATTATACTACATACAACAGAGGCAAAAAGCCAATATAAGAAACGACACACAAAACAGTCAGCGTTACGTTATGCCTGTATATCAGAAATTACACACACACACACACACACAGACACACACACACACACACACACACACACACATATGTATATGTATTCCTTTGTATATTTCAGGATCATTACAGAAATTCTTAGTAAGGTACATTCGAGGAACAAATGTATGAAATATACTGCCTACCCGAGAACTGATCTATATTTTACCTTTGTCATTTGTGTTACCGAATGAAATACCCAATTTAATAAAAATGTGTGTGTGTGTGTTGTTGTTGTTGTTGTTGTTGTTTTGGGTTTTAATTTTAACTCGATTTGTTTCTCACTTGTCTTAAAAGATAATTTGTTTACATTAAGGTTTTTTTCATTCACTCCCCCTGCCCCTTCTTCTTTATCTTCATCATCACACTCTTCATTCTGATTTCCTTTTTGTTCTGTGGTCAGTGTGGATTTCTTGCGAGGGCATGGTGGAGATAAACAAACAGCTTATTCTTTGTACCTTTATTAAAAGATCTGAGTTCCAGTTTCAGTTTTCTCCCCTCACGGTAAATACCTATCGTTTGTTTTTTAACCAACTACAACTGGTCCTTTCATCTTCATCGGAATCACAATGATGGTGGATGTATGTGAATTTGTCAGTCAAATACAACTACAGCTGGTTCTGAAATCATCATCGGAATCAAATGATGGTAGATGTATGTGAATGTTTCTGTCAAATACAACTACAGCTGGTCACGTCGTCAGAATCATAATTGATGTAGATGTCTGTGAATTTTTCAGACAGTTACACATGGTTCTATAATCATCAATGGAATCACATTTATGGTATATGTGCAATGAACTAATGAGTGGTAAGGGTTGGTTTTTGTTTTAATGAATTTTGGATAAGAGGATTAAAACATTAAAGAATAATTTTGGATCTGTGGGTGGGATCTTTATCCTGTTCGCGACGTCACTTTGTAGCAGTGTTGTAAACCCGAGTGGTATATAAAAGGGACGGTACAAAAGAATTAACTGATTTACCGAATCACAAGAGTATGAAGTCAAAGGGATAAAAAGGATCCACACACAGGCCCAGGGACATATAGATGGCCAGTCACAAAATGGGTTTTCTATTGTTTCGTTTTACAATAGTTATAAGGAGCTAAAGAGAAGAAGACAATGCCTGAAAATGACATAAACGACAAAGTATATGTCAGTAATACAAGTGAATAGTAGGCACATGTATAAATATGAACATGATATAAGCAACAAAATAACATAACATAATGCATATATAATACATGTGTAAAGACCAAACACTGACATCAAATGACATTTCCAATACATTTAAACAGTGGTTGATGCTAAGCTGATTTAGTGAAAGTACACTGACAGTATGAATTATGTAAAGCTTATATTGTGTCAGTGACTTGAATGAATCAGTTATCATGTAGCACTATACTGGAGTAAGTCATATAGGAGAGAGCATGATAGCTAAGTTACAATTACCAGAATGTGATACATACCAGATGGTTTTAACCAATAACTGATATTAATCCAATATTATCTTGTAATCACCACAACAGAATACTACACACATCTTAAAGTACTTAGCACACTGTAACTGTGAAGCTATAGTACCGAGAGTCAGTGAAACAATGTAACAGTACACTGATATCAGCATGTAGAACAATACATAAATAATAAAACAGATAATAGAATAAGTGGCTTTGATAAAATACTGTCAAACGGAGAGACCAGATTGTCAGTGCTCGATACAATGATTGGAAGAAAATATCATGGCTTGACCATTAAGTGGTGAATGAACTCACACAAGTTATCCAGTTGCGTCAAACATAAATGCAGTAAACATGGCCTGTGTTCAACATTTAAATCCTAACCTTCATCAGTGAGAGCAAATGAGAAAGAACGCGTCACCATAGACTGTTCTAGAACAGTGGAATAAACTCTCCACGGGAATTTACGTCATTGACTGACGTCCAAATGAATGAAATGGAACACTGCTACAAGCATATGACGACATGACAATTAGACCAGTCAAGAGCAGAACTGTGACTGTGTGTCAAAGCAATAATCCAAACAAGTGTAACGACATGAAATGGTACCAACATACTCATATGAACACATGTGTTGAAGCTTACAATTTACAAATCAACACATCATAAACAGAGTACTTACAGCGAGGATGTTAGGCAGCTGACTGTGTGTGATACGCTCGATGTGTGCTTGAGAGCTGCACCTCAGAAAGTTACCAGCAGACGCGCAACAGCTTTCTGTTCAAATTGGAACTTGAATCACCTTCCCCACAGGAGTTACCTCCTCATGTCAATGGTTGGACACCGTCACTGCAGTTAAACTGTCGTCCACTTTACAGCATGTGCTGTGAGTTCAACTATGGTAGTAGCCGGCTGAGCACTTGGCTACATCTGTATGTGTTATTTTCTGCCAGATGCATCTGGTTCAATGATCGTGATTGGAACACAATGATGTTAAATGTATGTGAAACCATCTGTCGGTGAGCGTGCAACAAGCGCCCACTGATGGTAACCCATATAAGCAAACCATTCACTCCATGTCAGTGTGAATCTCTCACAGCAATGAATGCAAAATTTATCATTGTGTTTGTTTATTTCCTCCCTTGTTTTTTTTTTTTTTTTTTTACACTCACGTCTTCATAACGGTATGTGATCATGGCTGGTGAACTGTTGTTACCAGTGTGTCCTGATGTGTGTATGTGTATGTGTGTATGTGTGATCGGGAGTGTTAGGGGGTAGGTGCGTTCACCGTGTGTATATTAGTGGGTGAGCTATTTATCATCTATTTTATTTGTTTAATTTCAAGTATTTATTTATTTATCTATTCATCATTTAATTATTATGACTTATTTTCTTATGAGGTCTGGCTTTTATTCTATAAAGCTATTGTAAATGCAATGAACGAACGAGAATCTTTAAAACTGTTGTAGAATGATTTTGCTGAACAATATATTTGAGTGTCTGTTACGTGTGGTTTTGTCTTACCTAGTCAACATCTATCTTATTACTTTAGTTTTTGTGTTGCATATTTTCATGAATGTTCATGTTCTAAAAGTGATTTTGCTTGGTGTATTTAATGTAATATGTACTCGAGTAAAAAGACAAATCTCTGTGTATTCACAGATTATAACGTTGTATCCTGTCTTTATCGGCTATTGGTAGATATCTCTATAACAGCTGTTGTTGTTTTATTCATCAGCGGGCTGTTTGTAAAGATTTGTTGGTTTATAAATTCAGATGAGTAGTTTGTTTAGAGCTATCAGACGTGTGGAGTAGAGAGTCAATATGAACGACAGCACAAGTGTTATGTTGTTCAGTGTGAACAAAATCAATGCAATATTTTGAGTATGAACAACAGAGTAGTGTTTTGTTGTTGTTCCATGTAAACAAAAGCAATGCAGTCATGTGTTGGCTTTGTTTAATGTGAACAAAAGCAATACAATAATGTTTAGTGTTGTTTTATAAAAACAAAAACAGCACAAATCGCCCAATCTTCTGGTCTTCTGGTGGGGGGATGAGGGAAAACTTGAGCGTCTTATTCTTGATTATTTCGACCTGTGAATGATCTTTCTCCTTCATGGAAGCATTACGTGTTGAGCACACATCACCTGACACATTCTTACAAGTGAACACAACTTGTAACTGGTGCATGACTCACGCTAATGTTGACATGTTGGTGGCATGTTTGACAGACAGGAAAACTCAAGACTGGGCAACGGACTTCAAATGTGTACAGTTCGATTATATATATATATATATATATATATATATATATATATATATATATATATAAAGAATGATAAAAAATAAATTAAATCATCCTTCGCGTATCATTTTGGTATCAAGTGTTCTCCTCACGCGCAGCGTCTGGGTGTGAGGCTCGTGTTGGTCTGTCCTCATCATCTCCACAAGCAGCTGATCTCCACAACAGATGCCCAATTCCCCCTGAATTCAAATGAAGTTCTATCACCTGTGACAAGTCCCGATCAATCACAGAAAAGAGTGACAGGCAACACAGTTCGAATCACAAAGTGTTGTTTAGAGCTATCAGACGTCTGGAGTAGAGAGTCAATATGAACGACAGCACAAGTGTTATGTTGTTCAGTGTGAACAAAATCAATGCAATATTTTTAGTATGAACAACAGAGTAGTGTTTTGTTGTTGTTCCATGTAAACAAAAGCAATGCAGTCGTGTGTTGGCTTTGTTTAATGTGAACAAAAAAAAACAAAAAAACAATAATGTTTAGTGTTGTTTTATAAAAACAAAAACAGCACAAATCGCCCAATCTTCTGGTCTTCTGGTGGGGTAGGGGGGAAAACTTGAGCCTCTTATACTTGATTATTTCGATTTGTGAATTATCTTTCTTCTTCGTGGAAGCATTACGTGTTGAGCACATATCACCTGACATATTGTAACAACTGAACATAACTTACAACTGGTGTATGACTCACGCAAATGTTGACATGTTGGTGGCATGTTTGACAAACAGCAAAACTCAAGACTGGGCAATGGACTTCAAATGTGTACAGTTCGATTAAAAAATATACATATATAAAAAATAAATTAAAAAAAGAAAAAAAAGAAGAAATAAAATCATCCTTCGCGTATCATTTTGGTATCGAGTGTTCTCCTCACGCCGCAGTGTTTGGGTGTGAGGTTCGTGTTGGTCTGTCCTCATCATCTCTACCAGGAGCTGAACTCCACAACAGATACCCAATTCCCCCTGAATTCAAATGAAGTTCTATCACCTGTGACAAGTCCCGCTCAATCACAGGAAAGAGTGACAGGCACGACAGTTCGAATCACAAAGTGTTGCGCTGACAGCTGTGATGGACAAGCATCTCAGGTGGAAAGGATGTTGAAGAGAAGCAGGGAGGACTTTGAGGATGCCGTGCCTGGGGACAATGTTGCTGCTCTGATTCCATCAGAGGATCACACTGAAGGTGATCCCCGAAACAGTTAAGGTGTTGGTGTCAGCAGGAATCTGAACGTTGACCATAAACATTGTTGTTCAAGCTGGGATTCGGAAAGGACTTCATTAGAGACACCAGTCTGACCTCTGCCCACAGAAACTGTTGGTGAAGAAAACAGAGCAACGTGTCTATGGTCAGCAGTCACTGCTCAGTCGGACACTGGGGGAAATTGTTTTTGATGCGACCATCACGGCAACACAGTGTTCCGAGCAAGGAGCGCATAATTTTGGGCCAAGTTACTCTGTAAATCCCGCTGTCACAGAAGTCTGAATTACCCAGCGAATGCATTTCATCTTGCAATTTTAACTGGTGTCATTTTACCATGGTTTAAGTTGATTGTATGCTTTGCAACCTCTACACTGTCATTGTGACCTTTCCTTGATGTTTGTTTACTATATTAAATGAAATTTGTACAGTCACTGACTCTTTTTTTTACGATTTATAAGATGTTTGTTTGTGCATGTGGTGTTCAGTGATTTCGTGAAATCACGGATGTATGCATTTGGAGATTTCATGACGAAGAATTGCAGTTATTTCATGAAATATCTGATGGCCACGGTTGTTACACGTAATAAATCGGACGTTCAGATATTTCATGAAATTACCGGTCTTTCAATCCTACTGTAACACACACACACACACACACACACACACACACACACACACACACACACACGCATATATATATATATATATATATATATATATATATATATATCATCATCATGGCCTGGCTTCGCTGACGAAGATCTAGGAAGGGCGTTGTCCACGTCTGATGCAGGCACGCTCATGGCTGACAAGGCCAATGCGGGAAAAGCAGAGTCGGCCGCAGCGGTTGCAAGGGAAAGTCTGGTCTGGGTTCGCGGCTGCAGCGTCGTGGTTCTTCCTCCTTCTGCGTTTGTCCTCAAGGCTGGCCCTGCGGTTGTTTTCGAAGGAGGAGACAGCTTGGTGGATGGTGCGTCGCCAGGTCTCTCGATCAGCGGCTACTGCGGACCACTGGCGATGGTCAATGTGACAGGCACCGAGAGCTTTCTTCAAGGAGTCTTTGTATCTCTTCTTGGGTGCTCCTCTGTCACGGTGGCCAGTGGACAGTTCGCCATACAGCGCGATCTTGGGCAGGCGGTGGTCCTCCATCCTGGACACGTGCCCTGCCCAACGTAGCTGGGTCTTTAGCAGCACTGCCTCGATGCTGATAGTCTTTGCCTGCTCCAGGACCTCGACATTTGTGATGTAGTCACTCCAGTGGATGCTGAGGATGGTGCGAAGGCAGCGCTGGTGGAAGCGATCAAGCAGTCGTATGTGGTGCCGGTAGGTGACCCAGGTTTCGGAGCCATACAACAAGGTGGGCAGTACAACAGCTCTGTACACGCTGATCTTTGTGTCTTTCTTCAGGTGTTTGTTGTTCCACACTCTCTTGTACAGCCTGCCGAATGCGCTGTTTGCCTTTGCAAGTCTGTTGTCGATCTCCTTGTCGATCTTGGCGTCAGACGAGATGGTGCAGCCTAGGTAGCTGAACTGGTGGACCGACTTCAGCTCTGTCTCACCGATGTTGATGTGAGGAGCGTGGAATTCTTCCTGTGGGGCAGGCTGGTGGAGAACTTCCGTCTTTTTCAGACTGACTTCTAGGCCGAAGAGCTGCGCAGCCTCTGCGAAGCAGGACGTTATACGCTGCAGGGCCGCTTCTGTATGGGCGACGAGGGCAGCATCGTCGGCAAACAGAAGCTCTCTGATGAGTTGCTCCAGTGTCTTGGTGTGGGCCTGTAGCCGCCTCAGGTTGAATAGGCTGCCATCAGTGCGGTATCTGATGAAGATACCGTCGTCGTCGCCAAGATCTTCAGTGGCCTGTTGGAGCATCATGCTGAAGAAGATCGTGAAGAGGGTCGGCGCGAGGACACAACCTTGTTTCACTCCATTTCCAATTGGGAAGGGCTCCGAAAGGTCGTTGCTGTGTCTGACCTGTCCACGCTGTTCCTCATGTAGTTGGATGACCATGCTGAGGAATTTTGGGGGGCATCCTAGACGTTTCATGATCTCCCACAGACCTTTTCTGCTCACGGTGTCGAAAGCTTTCGTGAGATCGACGAATGTCGCATACAGTCCTTTGTTCTGTTCCCGACATTTTTCTTGTAGCTGTCTGAGAACGAAGACCATGTCAGTGGTGCCTCTGTTGGCTCTAAAGCCACACTGACTCTCTGGGAGATGTTCTTCGGCGATAGTAGGCACCAGCCGATTTAGGAGGACTCTGGCGAGGATCTTGCCTGCGATGGAGAGCAGAGTTATCCCCCTGTAGTTGGAGCAGTCCGACTTTTCTCCCTTGTTTTTATACAGGGTGATGATGACTGCGTCACGGAGGTCCTGTGGTAGTTTGCCTTGCTCCCAGCAGCAGACAAAGAGGTTGTGGAGTTTGGAGTGTAGTGCTGGGCCTCCATTCTTCCACGCCTCCGGCGGAATTCCGTCAACCCCTGCTGCCTTGCCACATTTCAGCTGTTCAATGGCCTTGACAGTCTCTTCTAGGGTTGGTAGCTCGTCCAGTTGTAATTTCACTGGCTGTTGTGGGATGCGGAGAATTGCCGAGTCTTGAACCGTGCGGTTGGCGCTGAAGAGGGCCTGGAAATGTTCCGACCACCTGTTCAGGCCTACTGTAACACACACACACACACACACACACACACACACACACACACACACACACACGCATATATATATATATATATATATATAATATATATATATATATATATATAATTAGAGAGTGAGAGAGAGATGGGTGGAAAATATTGATATATTATGTGTGTGTGTTTCAGGTTACATACGATCGCCCAGGTATATGAACCGTCACTATAAAAGTTGTGTAACCGTGATCCGGCCAGCTGGTAAGATGCTGTTTTTGAGTCGCACGGGAACTACTGTGGGCGTTGATGGCCTTTACCGTTATCAAGGTTCTTGTGAACAGACTTGGCACAAAGGCATAATGATCAGATCTTTCCCCACTGTCTTTTCAGACGGATGGCGGGGTCCAGATACACTTCGGAACAGAACAACGCCCGTGTCGTTTTTGTTCTTCCTGTTCAGCTACTACACACTTGTATATTTTCAGCTCGTGTTCTCCTTCCAGCAGAGCAGACCTCAGCAGGTGGGCTTAGATGGTCTTCGTCGTTGGAACTGCTCCAGGTCTGAATGGCCCGAACTGTACCGACACTTCCCCTGTGACAGAAGCTATCAGTGTGCAGCTGGGGAGGATGAAACTCACTGCTTTTACTATTCAGAAGACTGTGGAGTAAACATAGTAATGATGCATTTGTGTTGTGTGTATTTGTCTGTCTTTCTGCCCACTGTCTGTCTGGGGAATATAAGTAATCACGAACATAGCCTTTGATCAGATAACATTTAGGCGTCTTCTCCAGGTTAGTTTATTTGAACTGATTGACTCCCAACTGACATGATTTTTTTTTAACTCTTGAAGGTGGAATTTTAAATCCAGTGCTTGTGTGTTGGTCTTCTACGACAGAACCACCAGTAAGAAATCTTGATATATGATAAGAACATATTTCAGACATATGTTATTTCAACTAAACTGTAGTTGAAATGATTACATTATCATCCTTTCTTTTAGTATTTTATTCATGCCATTCATTCAAGATCGTGAATCATGGAATGGAGAAAGTCTGTAAAAGCTGTGGGTTGTAAACAAAAGACTCATTTTTGAGAAGAGACGTCCAACGTTTCAGACCAAAGGTCTGTGTTCAGGGACTGTGTTTGTTGGAAATGACAGTGGAAGTAAAAGGAAGACTTTAGAAAATTTGTGGGTAGTAATCAGTAACAGAAGGCAAAGTTAGAGAAGTGAGTCATCGTCAACGGTCCAGTAATCCCGGATGGGGTTGTGGAGGTACAGTGATGACTCCCTGACAATCCCTGGCCATCTGTCTCAGTGAGTAGAGATCAGCTTGTGGCCGTAAAGAGTCCACGAGGTAGGAGAAGAAGGTCTAGAATGGGATAAAGGGGGAGTGGGTGGGAGAAAAAGGGGAAGAGGTGGTGGAGGAATGGGGGGTGGGGGGGGGGAGAAAAGAAAGGGAGAGAAGACTGGTTAAAAACGGGAGGGTGGTGGTGGTCACAGAACTGGTCACTCTCCCGTGTCGAGGCTTAACTACAAGAACCCCAACGGTCAGCAATTCAACAGCCCCAAGTACAGTCTCAGCCGTGTGGCAGAACCACCATGGCAGAACTCACAGAAAACATGGAATCCCACGTTGTGGCTCACTTCGACACACTCCAATTGATTTTTATAAACTTTCTTTGTCTGTAGCTTTGTAGATCAATCAGTAACCTTTCATTTCATCGTCGCATCATAAATGATTCATGACAGGGACAGCATTTTGTTGATATATATCATTTTACGTGTTGCAGATTTCAGTTGACGGAGGTTGCTTTACTTACAGAAGAACGAAAAGAAATCTGGAAGAAGCAAAAGAGATATGTGGAGAAAAGGGCGGCTCACTGGCTAGCTTTGATTCTATCCAGCAGTGGGAGAACATGATCTCAACTCTTGTAAAAATGGGTGAAAGTCAAACCAGCATGTGGATGGATATGGACACCGTTGACAACATCCTGAAGACCTCAGAAGACACATATATAAAGAATATGTAAGTCTCTATACAGTGCGTTGCATTGTTGCTATCTTGAGATGGAACAAAGGCAGCCACATATCCACTGCCGTAATGCAATGAACACCATCGTAGACTGTTGATTTTTAAATGTTTGAGTGTGAAGGTCAGGAGAGAGAGAGAGAGAGAGAGAGAGAGAGAGAGAGAGAGAGAGAGAGAGAGAGAGAGAGAGAGAGAGAGAAATGAATGAATGAATTAATTAATTAATCTTTATTTTCCAACGGTGAAGATATTAGCACTTTGGACGACTTACACATCTGCCGTTTTTCTAAGAGACACACAAACATGTACGCATATAAATGTAGTTATACTTAATACTTAATACGTGTATAATGTACGAGTATAACACAGCGTCAAACTGAGAGACACAACATCGCTCACATCTGTATGGAACGGAAGCGAGTAACACACACACACACACACACACACACACACACACACACACACACCAAGGGAAAAACAACAACAAAACCCTAGAATGCTACACATGAATGATTCAAGTGAAATTAACACAGAAAAGTAATGATAAAATTTTAAACACAGATGAAAGAGACATAAAAGACAGCAAATAAGGCGACGGGTAATAGGGATATCGACAGATAGACACATTATGTGAAAGACAGAGAGAGGGAGAGACAGAGGGAAGAGAGAGAAAGAGACAGACAGACAGACACAGAGAGAGAGATGTAAAGATATGTCAGTGTGGGAAAAAAGAAAACAAAGTTGGGTAAGGGTGGTTCACAATTTATAATACATGTAAGTATACAGAATCGTAGACGTGACCAGACTAGAGTTTGATTTCGTTTGTCTGTGTCCACTGTAAAGAGAAAATCTCTGAAAACAATATTCTGTGGCGTGATACGTTATCAACTGATTGACGCATTTCGACATAGTTTGTAAGGTTTGTCAGTGACAATATTATACCAGATTTTCGGTCTGGCTTTCGGCACGCATGTACTGTCCAAGTTTCTCTTTGAATGTTGTGGTGGAAAAGGGTTCTTTGAGGAGTTTGGGGAGATTGTTCCAGCAGTGCGTGCCGGAATATGCCAAACTCGATTTATAAAGGTCTATTCTTGGCTTGGGTAGAGTAAGAGTCGCATTTCGGGAGTTAGGGTTGCTAGTTTCATAGCAGACAATGGTTTGGTGTAGATAAGTAGAGAGAGGGGGAGAGAGAGAGAATGAATGAATGAATGAATGTTTTATTGCATTCAGGCCATAGGCATCATTGCATTGGGATCCTGGGAAGGGGGACGTGCTGACAATAGCATTCCGTTGACATTCCTATGAATATTAGAAATTATCCAATACTCTGAAGTTGCATGTAACAACAACGATTTTGTACAGGATTGGTATAAATAGTCATCATTTTACTGAAATGGATTTTCATACGACATTTTCTATCACACACGTATCTATAAATGTTCTTCTTCATTGATTAGTTATCGCTTCTTGTCTGCGTTTAATTGAATGAAAAATATATTTTGCTACAGAACGAGATCGATGTTTATCTACACCGTCCAGCAGAATGTTAATCTGGACATTGACATACAAACCAAGAAACTTTTTTCTAAGATCAACATACAAAGGGCATGCATATATAAAATGATATTCATCCTCATTCACACCTTTACAAAATGGGCAAAACCTTGCAACCGGATTTTCAGAGTATCTCTCATAGTTCTTATTTAGCGGCAAGACTCCAAGTCTTATTTGTGTCAAAGCGACTCTGAGGCAATAAATATCCAAATGTACAAAATAAAGTCCAGTTCTGAAACCATCTTGCATGGATGAATATAAAGCGTATCTTTCCTTATCTCTGACAGATGCCGACCATTCTTGCACATACATATCAATCAGTCTCTGTTTGAACTGTAATATAAACATCTGCATATTATCAACTCCTTGATTCAACCACACATAATTGAATCCAGTTTTACACAAAATTTCTCTAATTCCTGTTACCCAACACCTTTTACCGTTCCCATCTAAGTTTACTAGCATAAGATACGCCTGTTTAGGTAATCTATCTAAATTCATTTCTAATAATCTGAACCAATATTTTACGGCTTTCGTGTATGAGTTAACGTATAATGGGTATCTGCCTAATTCTGAGTATACTAGTTTGTTGGGTGTTTTGAGGGGAACACCGAGAAATCTTTTGCAAGCTAATAAATGTATTTTTTCGACGCTATCTAAACGTTGCAGCCCCCAAATCTCTGCTGAGTACAATAGAATAGACTGAATTTTGGAGTCAAATATTTTGAAAAAGACTTCTCGGGACATCTCTTTACAATTGTTAAATGCTCTGCATAGAAGGTAAAGTGCTTTTTTTGCTTTTGTTACTAGATGCCCTGTGCCTACATTAGCACTCAACATTGTTGTGAATGTGAACCCTAGGTAACAGTAGGTGTTTACCACCTCAATTTCCACACCTCCAAAAAACCATTTTTCTTTTTTACCCAGATATCCCCCCTTTCTGAACACTATTATCTTTGTCTTACTTCTATTAACATTTAACCTCAAGCTATCACAGCATATTTTCAAAGAGTTAAGTTGTGTCTGTAATCCACCTGGTGTAGTTGCAATTAAAGCTACGTCATCAGCAAAAAGTAGAATGAAAACTTCAATAAGAGTGGGAAGTAACTGTACACCATGAACCCCAGTATCATTTATATAATTGGCTAACTCATTAATAAAAAGTGAGAAAAGCGTGGGACTTAACCCGCAACCCTGTCTTACACCTACAGGACAATCAAAAAACTCGGAGTATTCTCCATTCGAACGAACACATGAAATGAGAGAATCATACATAGACTGAAGGCAACAAAAAAATTTCCCTTTTATCCCCTCCTTGTGCAATGTTTGTAACAATTTGTTATGATGGACAGAATCGAACGCCTTTTTAAAGTCAACAAAAGCCACATACAGTTTTCGACCATTGCTACTTAATATTTTCTGGGCAATTGAATACAGATTGAATATGTGATCAATTGTTGAATAGTCTTGTCTAAACCCAGCCTGGTTTTCAACAATTACATTGTTTTTCTCCAACCAGGCATATAATCGTTCATTCAAAATTGAAGTAAAACATTTGCAAGTAACATTGATTAAAGATACACCCCTGTAGTTATCAGGATTATCCATATTACCCTTTTTGAAAATTGGTACCACTATAGCTTTGGCCCACTCTTTGGGATATACGCCACTATCAAAAATCTGATTAAATAGCATCGTTAAAAAGTTAACAACATTGTGTCCACCAGCTTTCAACATTTCTCCTGTAACACAATCGGTTCCGCTGGCTTTTCCGCATTTTATTTTCTTAATGGATTTCTCTACTTCCTGATGTGTGATTACTTGATTTAAAGCATGTTCTTCTTCTTCCTGGGTATTACTTTCTATGTTTATTTGATTATCTGTACTCTCTTCATTAAAACTGAATACTGTCTGGAAATGCTCAAACCATTGCTGGATACTTATATTTTCACTGTTGCATGATGTTTTCTTTAGTCCTATTCTTTTCAGATCATTCCAAAATATCGAAGACTTATTCATATTTTTACACAGTTTCTCTGCTGTTTCACGCCGGAAACTCGTCCTTTTGGTTTTCAATAATTTTCTGTATGTTTTTCTACTTTCCACATACAATATTCTCATTTCCGGACACTTACAATTGCAAAATGACTCACTCTTATTTTCCATGTACGTCATCCGTTTGTTCTGACATGTGCAACGTCCCGAGCGTTTGTGCTTTTGGTATAAACGTAACAGTCTTCGACATTCCCGCTTTGCCTGCCTGCATTCCTCATCAAACCATTCTGCTCCTTTTGACTTCTTCCTATGAGACATGTTTTTCACCATACACTCAGCAGCTCCAAGTAAGTACTGATTAAATAATGCCAGTGCTAAGTCAATATTCTTGTCTATTTGGTTTATGGCTTCATTCAGATTTGTCCATCCCTCTTCGTTTGTAAGTTTGTCTTTGTATTCGTCTTCTTTGTCTACATTCCAAACTATTTTCTCTATAGTATTGTATCCATTTCTTTTAATATTGTTCTGTGAATTTGTATCAGTTCTTACCTCTGTAAACAATGTCAGCTGTACTGGCAAATGATCAGAGTCTACAAGTTCTTTTACAACTAACTGCATATCTGACAATTGAGTCAATAAGTTGCAGGACATCAAAAAATAATCGATTACACTTGATCCACTATTAGACATAAATGTACATGCAGAGTCACAATTCCACTGTACCATACCGTTCACAATAAAACAATCTGTAACCGTACACAGATCAACCAGCTGATTCCCAAAAAGATTCGTTTCTAAATCATCAGACTTTCTTGCAAATGTGTGATCATCCAGTGTAACATTGCTGCTTACCTTCTCAAAATTGTCCTCTGTTGGCTCATAGTTTTTGTTTGCAGTGCGAGCGTTAAAGTCTCCAGAGAGAAGAATATGAAAATTACCATATGTTTCGTGTAGAGACATGATACATTCATCAATTATTTCTACACCATATCCACCGTGATTGTTTTTCCAGTAATTGGAATCATATGGTCTTATATAAGATGAAATAAACATGACATCACATTCGCTCCCAAACAATTCTTTAGACATTCTTAATACAATGACATTATCTTGATCGGTTTTTATATGGGAGATGAATTTGGAAAAACGTTTGTTCGCAAGCATCATAACTCCTCCTGAATGCCTCCCTTGCTTCGTGAGTTTTGTCGCTTTGGAGATAAAACAGTCATAATTTTTAAAAATAGTTGAATCGATATCTTCCGTAACAAAAGTTTCAATCAATGTAATGAAATCATAAGCGGTTATATAATCTACAAAGAGAGAGAGAGAGAGAGAGAGAGAGTACTGAAGACTATGTGTGTTGGAGGGGATAGAAATTAGTTCTGGTGGAATTGGAACAAAAATGATGTGTGCAAATTACGTGCTGAAATCATGTCGTGCAATCAAACATTTTGAGAACAAAAACATAGAACTGCATTTACCGTATACGCTGTACAACCCTCTGTACTCGCTGACAGTCCAGTGTCTCAGTGTCTTTTTCTGATGTTCTGTTTGTGTGGCTGTAGAAACACGCAGTGATGAAACAAGTCCCTTCTTCCCACCGCTCTGTGTTGTAACCCATGCTCCAGATCCTGTCCATAAGATGGTAACAACACACAGCTAATAGGTAACATCGCTCTGTTCTCAGAGGACGAATTGCTGCAAGCTCTAAGACTGTTAGAAAATAAACATTCGTTCACAAGTCATGTTGGAGCGAGACAGAGACAAGAACGGCCAATAAATGAGGTGGGAATCAGGGAGAGGGATCCTGTGTATAGGTGTTCCTACAAAACCACTTCCAAGGACAATATAAATACCGACGTGTGTGTGTGTGTGTGTGTGTGTGTGTACGTGTCTGTGTCTGTGTGTGATGCACGTACATGTGTTCATTTATCCATTTACTTAACTATTCCTTTTGTTACAACTGCTGTTTCTTTTCTTCCCTGTGTTGTATTAAAATCATGCCATCCCCTTGTGTTTTTTACAGGTACGCGAACACGTGGCGATGGGGTGGTGGCTCAATTGTGTACAATTTTCATTCTTCATTCAGGCAACAAAGGTCCGGACCCTTCTTCCTCAGTAATGCTAACATTCTGAAAAACATGCAGTCTAACGTTTCCACGTGCGCTAAGGGGTGTTTTAAGGTACTCAGTCAAATCTGTAATCTGATCAGAAAATCATAATATAATACAGATCGAATTCACATGGGAAAAGGAAAATGGTACTGGGGCAGGTAGTGATGTGAATTAATATGATACACATACACAAATGACTGTGTATTTGTGAGCTGAAGAAATGCAACTTTCATGCTTTGGTTGCCAACGTTGATATATATATATATATATATATATATATATATATATATATATATATATATATATATTTATATATATATATATATAATATAGATAAATAGATTTTGCTTCTTTTTTTCTTTTTTTTTTCTTTTGTATTTGCATTTTCCATTGCTTTTTTTCACAAAAGATTTCTCTGTGTGAAATTCGGGCTGCTCTCCCCAGGGAGAGATCGTCGCTCTACTACAGCACCACCCATTTTTTGTATTTTTTTCCTGCGTGCAGTTTTATTTGTTTTTCCTATGGAAGTGGATTTTTCTACATAATTTTGCCAGGAACAACCCTTTTGTTGCCGTGGGTTCTTTTACGTGCGCTAAGATGGAAGGAAGGGAATGATGAGGGAGAGAAGGAATAGGGGACAATGACACAAAGAAGGAATGGGGGAGAGACAATGACAGACAGTCTTTTGTTGTTTTTGCTGACATCAGTTAAACCATCTGATTCTTTCATTCACTGTCTGTCTGTCTGTTTCAATATCGTGTGTATGTGTGTGTGTATATTTCCCTCCCTCCCCCCCTCTCTCTCTCTCTCTCTCTCTCTCTCTCTCTCTCTCTCTGTATATATATATATATATATATATATATATATATATATATATATATATATATATATATATATGGGAGGGAGGTCTGTGTATGCTTCTAATAAGATTAATGATGAATAATCAATATATGCAAGCTTACCATAGGTCAGTAGATGCCTTACTCTTCAACAGCCTTTCAACAGCTAAAACCACAACGTAATACAGTTTACATAAAGTGAGGCATAAACATAGAGAGACAGAGACAGTCTTATTCAAATCAGTTAAAACATGTTTCTTCTTTCTCTGCCTGTATGTCTCTCTGTCTCTGTCTCGTGTGTATGTCAGTTCGTATAGGTGGGGGCGTCTGTGTGTGTTTGTGATACGACTAATGATGAATAATCAATATATGCAAGCTTATCATAGGTCAGTTATGGTGGAGCAGATGCCTTACTCTGCAAAGAGGCCCCACTCTCGCACGCTAGGCCCCTCAACATCAAAGTCAGACTGGACACCAAGCTGGACATCACAGCGTCACCCGTCCCTCTCCTGACCTGTCCCTCCGGCCACGTGACACACGTGGCGCTGGCCTGTGACCTTGACAGTCTGTGCATGCCGAAACTGAAAAGCAGCACAGACGTACCGACAACAGCGACGTGTCAGGAGTCAGTGGCGACGCAGACGACTCCTTACTTCAGGTGTGAGGTGAGCGGTGATCACGTGCCCTACAGTGTGGTATGTGACTGGCGTCAGGACTGCGTTGACGACAGTGATGAATCGTTCTGCCAGTTCCCGCCTTGTGCACAGGACACCTTTGACTGTGGCCGGGGACAGGTGTGTTTCTCTGTGTCTGCCTCTTTGATCTGTATCTGTCTGTCTGTGTGTCTCATTTCCACATGTGGGGGGGGGGGGGGGGGGGGGGGGGGGGGAGAGGGGTGATTGTGTGTGGGATGTGGTGTTTTGTTCTCTTTTTAATGTATAAGTTTAACTGTAAATCATTCAACAATTTGACAAAGCTCTTCGACTCGCAGGTACAACTGATTTGCAGTATGATGCCGAAATGTGGGCATTTGAAAATGGTAGTGATGTTGAAAAAATTCATCCTTTTTCTATGAAACGTTGTTTGAATGTTGATAATCCAACACGAAATGATTTTTTCTATTGAGAATTCGGAAGATATCCAAATTAGTTTAAATCGAATGTAAGGTGTGTGAGTTACTGGTTAAGATTAACTAGGATTGACAATAATATGTTACCTTGCAAAGCATATAAAGTATTCTGAAAGTTTAGATGATAATGGTAAAAAGACGTGGGTGACTAGCGTACACGAATGTTTGTATACGTATGGCTTTGGATATGCGTGAGCGTTGAAAGTGTAAGGGGATTTCTTAACTGTTTCAAGCACAGACTTATTGATTGTAGGTGGCAGGATTGGCATGATCATATCCAGACCATTGATAGGTTTTTGGAATACAGAATGTTTAAGACTGGAAATAACGTGGAGCCTTATGCTTTGATTGATATGAACAGATATGTCGCAAGTGCATTATCTAAATTCAGGTTTGGTGTATCAGATATTGCCTGCCATCTAGACAGATAAAAGGGTGAAAGGTCAATAAATATTTTGTGTCGCTGATGTAATGCAGCTGAAGATAGAAGAAATACATAACATTGTTCTGCCTCGTATGACCTGAGAATAAAACTGATTGAACCCAAGTATTATCAAAACCCATGTCTTTTTAGATTAATATGGTTATGGCTTCCAGAAATCAAACTGTCCTGACTAACTTGGCTTTTTTGTCTACAAAGCACTGCGGCTACTGTATATTTGTACAACTTAGGATGTAATCGCGTGTTTCGTGTTAAACTTTTTTGTTTGCATTTTTTTTTTTTAGAATGTATGCCCTTATTTCAATATTCTTCTTATACGATTATTTAATACCCCCTTCAGACAGGGGCTGTGGCTGAATCTGAATAAAATATTCCCATTCCCATTCTCTCTCTTTCTTATATACATTCTTTTTTAACTGATTTATTTTCTTGTTCTTCATTGCCAACTTTTCCCCTTGTGTTTTTTCAAATAATGCTGTTTTCAGTGCATAAGTCTCCAACAAAAGTGCGATCATATAATCAACTGCAAGACTCGAAATGATGAAGAGAACTGCAATTTGCAAACGAAGGGAAGTACAGTTACAACCGTTTTCAACGTGACGTATCCACCAGCGCTCGTCAACTTTGACAGACCTGGAAGTTTCTCTTTAATCCCTCTTCCTGGAAATACAACCCAGTGTCCAGACTCTCACTTCCAGTGTCCTGGTAACGGTAACTGCCTGCCTGTCTACACCAGGTGTAATGGCATGAAGGACTGTATGGGACACGAGGATGAAGCTGGGTGTGACAAATTCACATGTGAAGGCTTGTACCGATGTCGTGGGAAGGACCGACAAATATGTCTACACGTTGACCACCTCTGTGATGGTTGGCCTCAGTGTCCACATCAGGACGATGAACTGATGTGTGGATTGAATGACTCTTGTCCTGATCGGTGTGTCTGTTATGGACCGTCTTTTACTGACCGTCTTGTCTTTCAGCCTGACACTTTCCCAAAGATACGTTATCTGGAAGGCAGAGGCAGTGGACTGACCTTGGATGCCATCATAAATCAGACAATGCTGATTTATCTTGGTGCTGGAGCATGTGGCTGGAGAAACACGAGTGATATTCTTCTGCCTAATCTTCATGTGCTGGATATCAGCGATAATTTAATGCACTATATCAGTTTTGATAAGTTTTCGAAATTACACAACCTTAAAGAATTGAATTTCTCTGGTAACCCATTGTCTTTTGGAATATCTGTTTACAGTAAAAGTCACAGACTGATATCCTTGTTGTTGCTGAATCTTTCTCGAATTCCATATAACTTTTCTAACTTTCATGATTTCTCATATACCATGCCTTATATTGAAATTATAGATTTTTCCCATAGCGGCCTGCGGTCTCTTAAAGGAAGAGAGCTGTTCAGGAACCTCAAGACTTTGGATCTGCGATGTTGCCCTGTGTCTGATTTCAGTCATGACTTTTTCAAAGGAATGATTAATTTACAACAGCTGTTTGCTGACAACTTCAAGCTTTGCTGTCCCGCCGTGCTACCTGACAATTTTCTGGGAATATGCAATGCGCTTGAAGACGAGATTTCCTCCTGTGATAATCTACTGAAATCGGGCTCTTACCAAGCTGCGATTGTCATCTTTATCATGGCTGCTTTGTTGGGAAATAGCTGCAGCATTGTGTATCGCATCTGGACCTTATCATCAAAAAGTAAAGTTGGTTATGCTGTGTTTGTTATTCACCTGTGTGTGTCTGACTTTTTCATGGGAGTTTACCTGTTGATAATTGGAGCGGCTGACCGTGTATATGCTGGTACTTACCTGTGGAATGAATCTTACTGGAAGGGAAGCACAGCATGTCTCATTTCAGGATTCATTTCCCTGTTGTCTTGTGAAGTATCGTCATTTCTCATTTGCCTCATCACCCTGGATCGCTTTCTGGTCATGCGCTTTCCTTTCAGTCGTCTTCGTTTCAGACCAACATCAGCTCACGTGGCCTGCACTGTCTGCTGGGGACTTGGGGTGATCCTGGCCTCAATCCCTTTACTCCCTGTGACATCCCACTGGCAGTTCTACAGCCAGACAGGCATCTGCATTCCTCTGCCTGTCACCAGAACTGACTTTCCTGGCAGACACTATTCATTCAGTATTATGGTTGTATTAAACATGATCATATTCATGTGCATTGCCACTGGTCAGGCTCTGATATTCTGGTCAGTCAGAGTCAATACCATGCCAGAGCATGAATCAAACAGCAAGGATGACATTGTGATCAAAGACAGAACCATGTCTAAAGAGGCCACCATTGCTCGTCGCCTTCTGGTGATTGCCATGTCAGACTTTCTGTGTTGGTTTCCCATTGGGGTCTGCGGACTCCTGGCAAAGCTGGATGTCCCTGTTCCAGGAGAGATCAACACAGCAATGGCCGTTTTCGTGTTGCCATGTAACTCAGCTTTAAACCCTTTCCTCTACACGTACACTATTGTGCTAGAAAAACATAGAAAACGGAAGGAATTCAAACTACAAAAACTTATTGCTGCACAAGTCAAAAAGGACATGTCTGTTTTGAATCGTTGATATCAAAGGTTGCCTATCAAAAATGTATATTGACCAAATATTCCCCTTTTTTAACATTTACATGTGTGTGTGTGTGTGTGTGTGTGTGTGTGTGTGTGTGTGTGTGTGTGTGTGTGTGTGTGTGTGTGAAAAACGACAGACAAACAGACAGAGAGTGAAAGATAGAATCAGAGAGAGAGAAAAAAAAGAGAGAGATGGATACGAATGATCCATTCAAACGGAAACGATTGCCCCTAACTGCAAATACATGATTGTTTAACAAAAAACCTCAATAAAATACGGTCATGCATCGACAAATAAACAGTGAGAGAGAAAGAGGGAGGCGGGGGATGGGGGGTGCGGGGGGGGGGAGTATGAGTGTAAGAGAGAGCTCTATGATCTTGTGTTCGTTTTTTGTGATCATGGAGGTGATAAACTAAATATAAAACGAAAAGAAAGAAAGAAAGTAAGAAAGGAAGAAAAAGATGTAGAAGAAGAATCAGAATGATTTTTTTCTGAGGAAAAAAAAAAGAAAAAAAAAAGTTTTCGGCTCGATAAACAAGAGTGGTAACGCATTGTACAGGAAGGATGTCCGATGCTGCAAAGTAAGGTCAAATATGTTCTACACCGTGTGTATATTTGGACAACATGTTTTCAGTGGTCCTCTTCCTGTTGACAGAATCTTGTCTGACATGCTTGAAGAATCTCTCTCTCTCTCTCTCTCTCTCTCTCTCTCTCTCTCTCTCTCTCTCTCTCTCTCTGTGTCTCTCTGTCTTTCTCTGACTGTCTCTGTCTCTCTCTCTCTCTCTGTCTGTCTCTCTGTCTCTGTCTCTCTCCGTATCTTCTCTCTTTTATTCCCTCTCTTTTCCTCCCGTTCTACCTATTTATATATCTATCTATCTATCTATCTGTCTATCTGTCTGTCTGTCTGACTATCTATCTATCTATCTATATATGTATCTGTCTGTCTGTCTATCTATGTGTCTGTCTGTCTGCCTATTTGTCTGTCTATCTGTCTGTCTACCTGTCTATCTCTCTATCTCTGTCTGTCTATCTCTATCTATCTATCTATCTATCTATCTATCTATCTGTCTGTCTGTCTGTCTGTCTGTCTGTCTGTCTATCTATATGTCTGTCTATCTGCCTATTTCTCTCTCTGTGTCTGTCCATCTTTTTATCTATCTGTCTGCGTGTCTGTCCGTCTGTCTATCTGTCTAACTCTATCTATCTGCCTGTCTGTCTGTCTCTCTCTCTATTTGTCTGTCTGTCTGTCTATTTCTCTCTCTGTGTCTGTCTATCTATCTATCTACCTATCTATCTATCTGTCTGTCTATCTGCGTGTCTTTCTGTCTGCCTGTTTGTCTGTCTATCTATCTATCTGTTTATCTATCTATCTCTCGCCCACTCTCTCTCCTCTTTTTAAATCTCTCATCCACCCTCTCTTTCTCTCCCCCCCCCCCCCACCTCTCTCTCTCCCTCTCTCCCATCAACCTCTCTTTCTCTCTCTTCCCCTCTTCCCCCTCTCCACCCTCTCCCTCTCTGTCCGTACTGAAAGGGACTGGTGGAACACACATGGAGAAGATGGACAGCTATGGGAATGCAAACAACACGCATTCATGAACAAACAGAGGGAAACAGTAGAAACGCTTATCGGTGTGTGATTTTCAACACCCCCTCCCCCCAACCCTCTTTCCCTCTTTCTCTTTTCTCTTTGCCAGAGCTCCGGATTAAGAGCAAAACAAAACAGAAAGGAATGCATATTGTGCTCAGTCATATTTCATTTCGTTTCGATTCGAACCTCTGACTCTCCGTCACACTCCTCTAACTCAGATGACAGGGGGCATCCATCAGTGACACATCCAGGAAACAGACAAGTGGAACTGACGGGCGCAATGGTTAAAGCATTGGACTTTCAGTCCGAGGGTCCCGGGTTCGAATCTCGGTAACGGCGCCTGGTGGGTAAAGGATGGAGATTTTTCCGATCTCTCAGGTCAAAATATATGCAGACCTGCTAGTGCCTGAACCCCCTTCGTGTGTATACGCACGCAGAAGATCAAATACGCACGTTAGTTTCAGTTTCACTTTCTCAAGGAGGCGTCACTGCGTTCGGACAAATCCATACACGCTACACCACATCTGTTGAGCAGATGCCTGACCAGCAGCATAACCCAACGCGCTTAGTCAGGCCTTGAGTGCATGCTTACATATTTGTGTACCTATGAAAGGGGATTTCATTTTACGTAATTTCGCCAGAGGACAACACTCTCGTTGCCATGGGTTCTTTTTTCAGTGCGCCAAGTGCGTGCTGCACACGGGACCTCGGTTTATCGTCTCATCCGAAAGACTAGACGCTCAGTTTGATTTTCCAGTCAAACTTCGGAGAAAGGGCGAGAGCGGGATTCGAACCCACACCCTCACGGACTCTCTGTATTGGCAGCTGAGCGTCTTAACCATTCTGCCACCTTCCTCCGATACGCCTTCCTACGCACGTTAAAGATCCTGTAATCCATGTCAGCGTTCGGTGGGTTATGGAAACAAGAGCATACCCAGCATGCACCCCACCGAAAACGGTGTATACCTGCCTACATGGCGGGGTAAATATACGAAACGGTCATACACGTAGACTGTTAACTGTTACAGGTTTGTATGAGTGTGTATGTGTGCGTGCCTCAAATATGATTGAATGACACAGCCGTCAGTCGGCTCTACCCAGGTAGGCAGCCTGTTGTGTAAATGACCCAGTGTTTGTAAAGCGCTTAGAGCTTGGTCTCCGACCGAGGATAGACGCTATATAAGGATCCATATCAATCAATCAATCAATCAAAAAGTGGAAGACAACCAAACACACAGACAAAACGGTACATGTGGAGTGATGGCCTAGAGGTAACGCTTCCACCTCGGAAGCGAGAGAATCTGAGCACGCTGACTCGAATCTCGGCTCAGCCGCCGATATTTTCTCCCCCTCCACTAGACCTTGAGTGGTGTTCTGGGCGTTAGGCATTCCGATGAGACGATAAACCGAGATCCCGTGTGCAGCATGCATTTAGCGCACGTAAAAGAACCGATGGCAACAGAAGGGTTGTTCCTGGCAAAAATTCTGAAGGAAAATCCACTTCAATAGGAAAAACAAATAAAACTGCACGCAGGAAAGAATACAAAAAAATGGGTGGCGCTGTAGTGTAGCGACACGCTCTCCCTGGGGAGAGCAGCCCGATCTTCACACAGAGAAATCTGTTGTGATAAAAAGAAATACAAATACAAGTACAAATGTAGGGTAAATGTATCCATCCATTCCATTAATTCCACTCTGATTGGGATAACGCACCCCATCCCGTCTCTCTCTCTCTCTCTCTCTCTCTCTCTCTCTCTCTCTCTCTCTCTCTCTCACCATGTGTCTCTGTTTCTGTCTGTCTGTATTTATCTGTCGGTCTTTAGGGAGGAAGGTGATAAACCGAGGTCCCGTGTGTAGCACGCACTTGGCGAACTGAAAAAGAAGCCATTTGTCCTGTGGCAAAATTCATGAGAAGATATCTACGCTGATAGGTACACAAATATATATGCGTTGGGTTATGCCGCTGTCATGTCAGACAACTGCTCAGCAGATGAGATTTGTCTGGACGAAGTGACACCTCCTTGACAAACGTGAAACTGTTTGTCTGTCTGTCTGTCTGTGCCTCTTCCTCTCATCTTAACGTGTTTCATAAACCCATTTCAGTTTCAACTTGTTTGCAGTTTCAAATGTGTACAGCAACATTCTGATGGAAATATATCTGAATCTCGTTTCACGAAAGACCATTTATTTTCAGGTGACAGTTCTTTTTTTCTTTCCTGCTCCAGTATAGAAGCTGTTTAACAGTATCTGATCTTTCGGCGAATGTGATTAACATTATGATGAAGAACCGTCTGCAGTATCATGTATTTATCATGGAAATAAATCAACATCATTATGAATAATAACCTGCAGTCGCGTGGAAAAAAAATATCAACAGTGTTCGAAATATTCAGTGTGTGTTTTGTTAGCAAAAGTGATGTACAAACAAGTAATTATCTTTTCCTTTTTGGATTAGAAAACATAAAGCTTCAACAAAAAAGCGATGCTTTTTTATGGCTTTGAATAAATATACCTGTGAAACAAGCTTTGGTGAAGCTGAGATGATATGTCAACACTGCTTTTCACTTCAGTGGGCAAGACAGAAAAGACAACCGATTTGTCATGTGGCTTGCAAAGAACATGAAATGTGTCTGATTTCCCAGTGTCTTCTCTGAATCGTGATTGCAAATTTCCAATAATAATAGCTATGATGATGATACTACGACTGTTATATACTACTACTTATGATGTCAACGAAGAAACAACTATTACAACGATGATAATTATAATTAACAAAACAAGAAAAGCAACAACAACAAAAACTTCCGTACTACTGCTACTACCAGTTCTCTTCTTCTTCTTCTTCTTCTCCCCACCGCTGACTCGAACAAACGAACACATTCTTACGAATACAGCCCCATACTGTATTGGATTTTTAATTTTTAATTTTTTTTTTTTTTATTGTTGATAATTGCCGTTACACAGATATTTACGAACTGTTGATTCCATTGTTCTAGTTTATCCCTTTTTTCTCTACATCTCCTTTTAACCACCATCTCGAACCCGAAATCTATCTATCTATCTATTTATACGTGTGTGTGTGTGTGTGTGTGTGTGTGTGTGTGTGTGTGTGTGTGTGTGTGTCCTACTTTCTCTGTCTTGCTCTCTCTGTCACACACACACACACACACACACACACACACACACACACACACACACTCTCTCTCTCTCTCTCTCTCTCTCTCTCTCTCTCTGTCTCTTTCATGTATCTATGTGCATTACACGTGAATAAACTTGCGCACACCCGCGCGTGGAGTTGTTTGTTTATTTATCTGCTTTGTGTGTGTGTGTGTGTGTGTGTGTGTGTGTGTGTGTGCGTGCGTGCGTGCATGCGTGTGTGTGTGTGTGTGTGTGTGTGTGTGTGTGTGTTGTCGCACGCGCGCAACTCTCTGTCTTGGAGCATTAGAAGCAGTTTGGTATTTGAAAATAGTATAGTCGTGGCCAAATATTTGAAAAAAAAAGTCATCTATCTTATTAAACCATGTCCTGAAGCAGTTTGTGATCCGTCATCTGTTTGTCTGCACGCCTTCTAAGCTTCTTTGTCACACGCTGTTTTTACACGGTTGTCACTTTTCCTTTTCCTCATTGTTGTCTTTCAGACAACACCACCTTGATAAAACCAAGGCTTGTGCCCACTGTCTGTCTGTCGGTTTGGAAAGTTGGAATGTTCTGGTCAAATCAAGGCATTGCTTATTTTTCTTTTTTTCTTTTTATTTTTTTAATACTTTTTTTGTTATTTTTACTTTATTTATTTTATTTTATCTTATTTTATTTTTATTGTTATTTACTATTATTTTTCTTATTTTATTTTATCTATTTATTTGTGTATTTTATTATTATTTTTTATTGTTATATATTTTTATTTTATTATCTTTTTTTAAATTAATTTATTATTATTATTATTATTATTATTATTATTTATTGTTTTGTTGGGTTTTTTTTGTTTTTTTTAATTTTCTTCTTTTCTTCTTCTTTTTTTTTTCTTTTTTTTTTTCTCAAGGCCTGACTAAGCACGTTGGGTTACGCTCCTGGTCATGCATCTGCTTGGCAGATGTGGTTTAGCGTATATTTAATTTAGAGTTTGAACTATGCACTGGTGCAGAAAACTTGATTTACCCCAGAGGGACCCTAAAAACACACCAAAAACAAATAAACAACAACAAAAAAAAACAAAAAAAAAAAAACAATAAAAAACAAACAAACAAAAAAACAAAAAACAAAAACAAACAAAGAAAATAAACAACATTGGAAACTTTTTCAAACAAACCAGCGCAGTGTTGTGAGTCAGATTTTACACACTCTGGACCAATGACTCTAAAACATTCTGGACCGACAATTTGTAGGTTTAAATGGACGTCATTGGACATTACAAAGTAAGTGATGATGTCTGTGCAAATATCATTCTCTTAATAAAACTTGCGGCTACCTTTATCACCTTTCAATGATATGTTATCAGCAACAATTGATGTACGCACTTGCAGTTTTATGAACATGCATTACCGACAAATGACCGCTTGGGCGAATGCAGATAATGCACGACCTTCACAATATGCGTAAAACAGTAACACCTGCCCATGCCTTGAGTCACATTTTAAAATCTAATGTTTTTGATGAGCGAAATCTGTTTGAAAAGTGTTCTTCCTAGTTTATTTAGATTGCTGCCGCATTACTGGCTATATTTTGCTGCTCCTCGCAAGATGTATGCATCGATGTAAGTCCCATATTACGCATTTGAACTAAAAATCATACAATGACTGCCCATCTCTAGAACTCCATATGATTTAGATCTTTTCAATATATGTTGCAAGTGACATCCGCCCTCAGTTTGAAACAAAACATCTGACTAAAAATATTATTGATTGATTGATATGGATACTTATATAGCGCCTATCCTCGGTCGGAGACCAAGCTCTAAGCGCTTTACAAACACGGGGTCATTTACTCAACAGGCTGCCTACCTGGGTAGAGCCGACTGACGGCTGCCATTGGGCGCTCATCATTCGTTTCCTGTGTCGTTCAATCATATTTCAGGCACGCACACATACACACTCAGACAAACATGTAACATTTTACGTGTATGACCGTTTTGTTTATTTACCCCACCATGTAGGCAGCCATACTCCGTTTTCGGGGGTGTGCATGCTGAGTATGTTCTTGTTTCCATAACCCACCGAACGCTGACATGGATTACAGGATCTTTAACGTGCGTATTTGATCTTCTGCGTGCGTATACACACGAAGGGGGTTCAGGCACTGGCAGGTCTGCACATATGTTGACCTGGGAGATCGGAAAAATCTCCACCCTTTACCCACCAGGCGCCGTACCGAGATTCGAACCCGGACCCTCAGATTGAAAGTCCAACGCTTTAACCATTCGGCTATTGCGCCCTGTCACATTTAAAAGATAAAGCTGGAGAAGACGATTTCAGTACAACCAGTCTATCTCCCATTTTCAATTCGCATCCCACACGCACTCTCCCATCAACATCGGTTCACTTCACCCCAACACGCTAACAGTGCACATGTTCATGTTGAAAAACGACGTTTCACTGGGAGTAAAACAGCACAGCGTATACGACCGAACGTGTGCTTGGTTTCATTCTAACTTCGCCAACACACCAGTCAACAATCACCGTTCATGTCATATTGAAAAACGACGTTTGTTAGGGAGTAAAAAGGCACAGAGTAAACGACTCAACGTGTGATTGGTTTCATTCTAACTTCGCTATCTTCCATTTCTCATTTGGTTTTCACCATCTACCCTTAGCTCCTCACCCACTTCCTCACTTCGTCGTCACGTGACTAACGGAGAAAACGCGATAATCATATTGCTTTGATGAGGAGGGGGCGGGTGACGGGGGGAGAGGGGGTAGGTGGGATGCAAATGTAAGAGGTGAAGGCAGAGAATTAAAGTTGTGTAGTAGCATTGATGTCTTTTGTTTGTTCACTGGCGAAACGATCATTTGGGCGACTATATGTAGTGTAAGATCTTCACACGGATTGCAAAACCGAATAGACTGTCTATGAACTGAGTCATGTTTCGAAATCTAATGCTTTTGATGAGTGATATCTGTTTAGAAATATATACAGCATTGGTGTCTTTATTTCATTTGTTTGTTAATTCATTATCAGTTTTCCAGTGGCATTGACCCTCAACCCTTGAGTGAGAACGTTGATGATATAAAATCAGTGGGCATGAACTTGAAATGGTTTTTCTACTCTTTGTGTACCCAAGAGTTCAAACTGGTTTTACAGCATCGCTGTAAGGTGACAGCTCTCCACTGACATTCTGACCTTTCAGCTCTGTTTTATCTCAGTGAGGTGACAGCCGTTCATTGACATCCTGAACTGTAAGCTCTGTCTTATCTCAGTGAGGTGACAGCTCTCTACTGACATTATGGCCTTTCAGCTGTGTCTTATCTCAGTGAGGTGACAGCCCTTCACTGTCATCCTGACCTGTAAGCTCAGTTCTATCTCAGTGAGGTGGCAGCCCTTCATTGACATCCTGACCTGTAAGCTCAATTCTATCTTTGTGAGGTGTCAGCCCTCCACTGACAAGCATATTCGTCACAGCAGTAAGGGGGTTAACTGAAATCACGCTGTTCAGTGCCATGTGAGTGATGGCTTAGAGGTAAAGCGTCCGCCTAGGAAGCGAGAGAATATGAGCGGGCTAGTTCGAATCACGGTTCAGCCGCCGATGTTTTCTCCCCCTCAACTAGACCTTGAGTGGTGGTCTGGACGCTAGTCTTTCGGATGAGACGATAAACCTAGGTCCCGTGTATAGCATGCACTTAGCGCACGTGAAAGAACCCACGGCAACAAAAGGGTTCTTCCTGGACCAATTCTGTAGAAAAATCCACTTCGATAGGAAAAACAAATAAAACTGCACGCAGGAAAAAAATACAAAAAATGGGTGGCGCTGTAGTGTAGCGACGCGCTCTCCCTGGGGAGAGCAGCCCGAATTTCACACAGAGAAATCTGTTGTGATAAAATAAAATACAAATACAAGTACAAAATACAAATACATGGTCGTGGTGGTGTTCACTACTGTCAGTAAACTCAACACACGTGTTCTTGCTAACATTTTTACTTCCCGTGACATTGTCCCCTCTGGTGACAATATCCCAAACTGTAATGTATCCCCCGTGCCAGTGATAGCCTCTGCTCCACTTCCTACTCCTGCCACACCTGTCTCAACTCCCGGACCTTTTTCTTCCTTCCCATTGTCCTCCACTGCTCAGTCACCATCTTCTTCTTCCACGGTCTGTCTGCGTGACTCACCTGCTTCACCATTAGATTCCTCTCTCCTTACCTCTGATCTCTTTCATGCCTGTCTGTTCAATGCTCAATCTGTCTGCCCTGATCAAAAGACTGACTATATTTCTGATTTTATTTTTGAAAATAAATTTGATATCGTATTTCTTACCGAAAAGTCACACGGTCACGAACCCAAACTTAAACAAATGACTCCCCCTGGATAAAAAAAAACTATGTCACTTCCTCGATTTTCTCGTGGAGGTGGCATCGCCACCGTCTACAGAGACATCTTGGAGTCTTCCCTCTCCTTCTCCCATAACCACGCCTTTCCACATGATACCTTTGAAATGCTAGAAGTCACTCTCAGTGTCCCCGGCCATTCAATCATCTTCTGTTGTCTCCGTCGTCCTTCTCCTAGTCGTAAAAATAACCTAACGTCTTCTCTGTTTCACGATGAGTTCCGAACACTGCTTGATTACTACAACCTTCGTTCTGGCAAACTTATCATCCTCGGAGATTTCAATTTTCATTTCGACAACCAGACCTCCACTGATGTCAAACGCCTATGTCTATCTCTGTCCACTCATTCTCTCTCTCAGTTCGTTACAGAACCAACACACATATCTCGCCATACGTTGGACTGGCTCATCGCACGTGACTCTGATGCCATGGTTGCGTCAGTGACTGTAACTGACAAACCTTCTTCTGACCATTCTGCTGTTATATTCTTGCTTAATATTTCAAAACCTACCAAAACCAAAAAAAATATGTTACTCGTCGCAACCTGAAATCCATCAATATTAACACGTTTTCTTCTCAAGCTACAAGGTCCATTTGTGCGTCGACCTGTGTTCGTGGCTGTACTTCAGCCATTGTACCGGCGGCCTCTTTAGGAGCGGTGCTCTTCTACCAGAATATTACACGCCACGATTAACACGAAGCCGAAATCAGTATTTACTTTGTTCTTTGTGTGTTAACCTTTCTTTTTTTTCTTTTTTTTCCCCCCAAACCCTTTTGGGTTTGTTATAGAATTTTTTTTTTTTTTTTTTTTTAAACCTGAATATAACGTCTTGCATTGACGTAACTGGATGAGGCGACGTCGTCTATACAGTTTGCGTCATTATTATGATGGAATTTAAATGGGGAAAGAATGAACAACATCTGACAGTAACCACTCCTTCAAAACAAGTACATCTCAAGTATCAACAATCATCCTTTTCACCTGATCAGTTAAACACAGAAGAACGGTTTCTTGTTTTATTAAAAGATTCGGGAAATGACTCTCTCCAGTTGCGACATTTATATCCACATTACCATAAAAAAGCCATCCAGTCTGTAGTTGGAGAGGTGGAATCTGTAACAAAACTGAGAAATAATAGTTTTTACGTCCAGTGTAAAAACGAGAGACAACGTAAGAAGTTGTTACAGACGCAAAGCATCGCGGGCATTTCTGTCTTAGCTTCAAAACCTGACCCGAAAACAGTGGGAATAGTTTTCCGAGAAGTTGACACCAGCTTTCTTTCCACTATACCTATTGTGAGCGACAGTCGGAAAATCCATCTGAAAAACGGGAGACCAGCGACAGTGATAACATTCAAACTTCATGACCTTCCAGAAAAACTAAGCTTTGAAAATGTCCATTTAAAAATATATCCATATTGTTCTCCAGTCGTAAGATGTACTTTTTGTCAATTGTTACATCACACTAAAAAATATTGTTCCAGCAATACTCATCGATGCAGCAGATGTGGACAGTCGTCTCATTCTCGAGACAAATGTACTGCTGAAAGGTTTTGTTGGAACTGCAAGGGAGACCATTCAGCTGCTTTCCATGGATGTCCGGCCAAAATCGTCGCAAGAGAAGCAAATAAACTGAAATCTAAAACTTACATTTCATTTCAAGAAGCACTTCGACAGGCAAGGTTGAATACGAATCAAAATGTGTGCGAAAAAAAGAAATCATATGCAGAAGTTGTTAAAGCTTATCATAAACTGTGTTCCAAGTCTACACAGACAGATGTACATTATGACAGTGTGTCAACACAGACTGAGGTCTTTGATGGAAAATTAATGTTGAAAAATGTATATGATGATTACACGGTATCATCAGAACGTAAAACTTCCGGTCTACATGACGTCCATTTGTCATCTGCAACAAAACCTGATCTTCACAACAACCACCTGCCATCATCATCTGAGGAGACATTACCTATTCTACATGACGACCACCCGACATTGTCACCTAAGGAGACATCATCTGGTTTGCAAGACGGTCATCTGACATTGTCATCGGAGGAGACATCACTTGATCTACATGAATACCTTCTGAAATCGTCATCAGAGGAGCCATCACCTGTTCTCCACAATGACCATATGACATCATCATCTGAAAATGCTTCACGTGTTCCACACGATGACCACCTGACGTCGTCATCTGTAAAGACATCATCGGGTATACATGAACGCCTTCCAACAGCATCACCTCAGCAGACATTACATAATCTACATGACGACCACCTGACGGCGCCAACTGGGGAGACAACTCCTGATACACATGACCACCACCTGCCGTCATCATCAGAACAGTCATCACTTAGTCCACATGAATACATAACATCACGATCTAAGCAGTCATCACCTAGTCTGCATGACGACCACCAGACGTCGCCATCTGGGGAGACAACACCTGGACTGTATGACTACCAGAGGTCGTCATCAGCGGAGACAACGACTGGTCTATATGAAGACCTTTTTACGTCGTCATCCGAGGAGATGAAACTACAGCTTGTTAACTACCTAACATTGCATCAAATCAGTCATCACATTGTCTACACGAAGAACACCTCATCACCTTGTATTTTGATAGTATAAGGCCCTTTATCTATCATTATCTTAGTTTTAAATTCGGATATCTCATTATCTAATGATATTTTTTTCTACGATTCATTCTAGCTGATAAATGACTAAGAAGTTGCAAATAACATGTAGGAATCTATCAGTCTTGCAATGGAACTCCCGCTCTTTGAGTACAAATATTGATAATCTGCGTGCTTACCTTTTTGAAAATTCTCATCATATTCTCCTTTTTCAGTCATTGAATGTTACTAAAAATAAGTTACCGAATCTGAAAGGTTATTATTATCCTCCGGTTTATCATATAAGCGAGGATTCTGACAAGATTAGTACAGCTATTTACGTACAATGTGGTTTGAATTACGCAAGTGTCCATCCATCTCCTATTTCAAACTATACTGAAAAGATGTCAGCTACGTTTGTAAAATTGCATGTCTCTAATAATCAAATCATACATTTTGCGTCAGTCTACTATCCCAAAGGTCCAAGTAAGCAAAATACAAATTGGTTGCGAACATTAAATTGCTCAAAAGAAAGATGGATCGTCGGGGGAGATTTTAATTCCCATGCTCCCTTCTGGGATAGTGATTGTCAAATAATATCTCATCCTGACTTTGTTGAAAATATTGTTGATTCATCGTTGCATTTACTTAACGATGGGAGGATTACACGTATCCCAGATGTGGCTCATCATAGAGCATCGGCACTTGACCTAACCTTCATATCACCATCTCTAGCTTTAACAGTACAGTGGGATACTGGGGATGATCCACTAGGCAGTGATCATGTGCCAATCACACTGTCTTTTAAGGATTGTAATATATCTAAATACAGCGGAGAAGACGAAATCCCAAAATTCAATTACAAATATGCAAACTGGGAAACATTTCAAAACTATCTTACGAACATTTCTGAAAGTGAAATTTTTTGTGAAGATTTAAATGTTTTTTATAACAACTTTCAAAAATCAATTATTGGAGCTGCTGAAATAGCAATTCCAAAAAAAGGTTCAAAGAGGAGTGACATTTTTTCTGGAAATGTTTGGTGGAATGATGCATGCGCGGAGGCTGTAAATACAAAGAAACTAGCATACCTAACATGGTTGAAACTCAGAAAAGTACGTGATGAAGATGTAAAAGAAGCCGCTCATAAAGAAATGTGTAACACAAAAATCAAGGCGAATAGAATCATAGCCCGAGAAAAAAGACAATACTGGTCACAATTCTGTTTGAATGAAGTATCTGACCATAAGGATATGAAGAAAGTGTGGGCCAAAATGAAAGAAATGAAATCAGGCATTGTTCTCCAAGACTATCCTATTAAAACAAAAGATAAAGAGTTTCTGTCCCCTCAAGAGAAGGCTGAAGAATTTGTTTGTATGTATTCTAAAACAGGCAGTGTAGATAGTTTGTCAACTAAACAAAAGACTTTAAGAGAGGAAGAAGAAATCAGTGACAAATATAGAGATCCTACCCCAAAAATGATAATAAAATCAATTCGGCAATAACTTTACATGAGGTAAAGAACGCTATTCATTTGTTGAGTAACAAAAATGTGTCAGTTGGTAAGGATGTAGTATCTTACACCATGTTAAACCATTTGCCAGAAAACTGGTTGATTATATTACATACATTATTTCAAAAGTGTGGGAATGTGGACAAATCCCTGAGGTATGGAAAACTTCCATTGTAACTCCTGTATTAAAACATAGTAAACCTCGAACAGAAGCTTCGAGTTATAGACCTATTTCGGTTACCTCCCACGTTGGGAAAGTCATGGAGAAAATTGTAAATATTAGAATGGTGTATTACTGTGACAAAAATAACATAATTCCGTCAGCTCAAACTGGATTCCGGAAAGGAAGATCTACAATTGATCATCTGACCCGTCTCACTACCCAAATTAAAAAACAGTTTTCTAAGCGAAAAAGTATCCTTGCGTCCTTCTTCGATCTTACTAAAGCTTATGACCGAGTGTGGCATAGCAGACTGTTATTTAAGCTGAAACAAATTGGTCTGTCGGGTCATGTTTATGACTATGTTAAATCCTTTTTAAGTGGGAGATATACAGTGGCAAAAGTGGGAGTAACTTTATCAACCTCTAGGCCTATAAACATGGGAATCCCGCAGGGTTCCATTATTTCTCCATTGTTGTTCAACATTATGCTTTATGATTTACATACATGTTTTTCATCATCTACCAAGCTGGCTCAATATGCTGATGATATTGCTATATGGATTCAGACATCCTTGAGGAAAAGGACAAGCCTACATTATGTACAGAAACATTTTCAGGGTGAACTCGATAGACTGAGTAGCTATATGCAATCTAATGGTTTTGAGTTTTCTGTAGAAAAAACACATTTGATCCTCTTTAATAATGGTTATAATCCCAGCAAACTACCACGTTTTTTTTTAGGAGGACGTGAAATATTTTTCAAGTCGGAAATCAAATTTCTTGGGATCCTATTTACTTCAAAACTAAACTGGAAGAAACACATTGATTCAATGGTGACTAAAGCAGTTAAAAGTTTAAATTTCTTAAAAATTGTAAGTCACTCTCCTTGGGGACAAGACTCCAAAATTCTTTTACATTTAGCGACATCTCTCGTAAGATCAAGATTGACCTACGGTCAAGAAATTTTCTTTTCTGCCCCGCCGACGTTCCTAAAGAAGCTGCGAATAATTGACAGTAAAGCTGTGAAACTGGCTTTAGGGGTACCTGTGCATACTAGGACCTCAGAAGCCTATAAGCTTGCGGGTATTCTACCACTAGATGAAATCAGAAAATTAAGTTCTGCTAAATATATTGTGAGATGTACAGCAGTGGATGATTTTGAGGAATTAAATATTAGGTCTGATATTGATTTTCCAAAAAAATGCACAAAATAATTCAAATCTACAAACCATTCGCACATATGTGTCAGATATTTTAAATTCTTCAGACATTGATTTGCATGATATGGCACCTCGTGTTCTGGTGCCACCTGTCCCTCCCTGGGAGTTAACAAAAGCAAACGTCAACATATGTGCTTCTGACACAACAAAAGGAGAATCTCCACATATAATAGCAGCATCTGTCAGAATTGAATTAGAAGAAAATTTTGATTATCATTTAAAAGTTTACACTGATGGCTCGGTCCTGGATGATAGCAGTGCAGGATCTGCTTTTGTCATTCCTGACCTAAAAACAGAAAAATCATATTATTTAGGTAAGGGACATTCAATTTTTACAGCTGAATTGGTGGCCATCCTTATGGCTTTAAATCATCTTGTTGATATACCAATCATAATAAGTAATATCCTATTTTGTGTTGATTCTCAATCTGTCTTAAAAGGTTTGCTCCTTTTTGAGAATAATCAAAGAGAAGATTTATTTTTTGAAATTAGGTATTTATTGCACTCCCTATTTGTGAAGGGTACAAATGTTGATTTTTGTTGGATACCATCCCACACTGGATTCCGTTATAACGACCAAGCAGATAGGGCAGCAAAAAGGGGAGCAAAAAATCATATAGATAGTATAAATTTATATTGCCCATTGTCATACAAGGAAATAAGCAATATACTAGAAAGAGACTTTTATAGGTGCTTGAATTCAAGTCTAAAACCTCGTCAGTTGACTCTCTCAGACTTTGGTCCGATTCGCAGACCAATTCTGAGCTTAGCTCTCAGACTATTATCAAATTCATTACGGACCAAGTATTGTTCTAATGTCAAGTGTATATGCTTTAATAACCTGACAATTGAGCATATAATTTTTCACTGTAGCTTGATGAAGCCTTTTGTACACGAAAGTGTGTCTTCACAAGTGACAGAGAACGTTGATGTTTTTGACTTTTTGCATTCATTATCAGTTGTTTCGCTTGTCAGTTTAACGACTTCTCTTTTACGAAGTCCTTTAAGTAATTTCCTGTAACTGTATTTAGAGGGTTTTTTTTTTGTTTGTTTGTTTGTTTGTTTTGTTTTTCTTTCAAATTTCACCCACATTTTTACCCTCATTTGCCCAGTTTCCCCAAACCCTCCATTCATCCACATCTCCCACCCCTTCTAACCGATAATACTCAGATGTATTCATAAATACTTTTACAAAATGTCTTCAATCACCGATATGTGTGACGGGACATTAAAAAAAAATTCCTTCCTTCCTTCTTCTCAAGCAGCTGAACGCCTTTCCAAAATTCCTTCCCGTACCGACGTATCCACACATTACAACACTGTCCTCTCTCAACTGCTGGATGAACATGCACCCCTCACTACCCGCATGCTCGCTGACAGTCCGCCCCATGGTACACACAAGACATTCGACTTGCAAAACGCAAACGTTGCCTACTAGAAAGACGATGGCGATCAACAAAACTGCAAGTCCACAATCAAATATTCCGAAAACAAATAAATAAAGTCAAACATATGACCTCATCAACAAAGACAAACTTCTTTTCTTCTCAAGTTCTCGATGCCACATCCACCAAATCTCTTTACTCTGTCATGTCAAAACTTCTTGGAACTGCAAAAAAGACTCCTCTTCCTTCTGCCTACACTTTATCTAAACTCCCCAATGTCTTCTCTTTCTTTTTCGACAAAGTCCATAACATTCGTACCATCTTAGACCAAATGTTTTTCCAACCTGCTCATCCTGACCCTCAATTCAGCGGCACTCCTCTCAATTCCTTTAATCCATTGACTGAAACAGAAGTTCATGAAATCCTGAAAGAAATGACAATAAAATCCTGTGAGCTCGATCCTATACCAGCCTCGGTCTTTTCCCAGTGTGTCTCACAGCTTCTCCCTACAATCACCAATATTATCAACTCATCCCTTCTCACTGGAACATTTTTGTTGTTGTTGTTGTTGTTGTTTTGCTGCCCCATCATCTGCTCCATTTCAGTGGCATTACTCCCACGCCGCTTATTTAGATTCCCCCATACACGGCCACACCCGGGTTCGTCCGTCACAGTTCCAGCGTCGGCAGTCCACAGGGAACCATCGATGTTAGGTCGCCTGGAGGCCACACACCAGAGGAGACCCTGCACTGCTGCTGAGTCACTTCGGTGGTGTTCAGTGGTGTCCTGTTTTAACGTACTTAGGACACCACCTACTAAGCCCCCTACTAACGACAATAATGGCTTAGTCGCGGAGCCAGACTGAGTGAGCGTCCCTCCCAGAGTGGAGACCGCCACCACGTCCCTCAAACAACAGCTTCCCATGAATCTGCCGACACTGACGACATTGACAGGACACACCCCAAGCACGGAAGTGGAAGGGTATCGAAACTGAGGTCACCATGAGAGCAGGGCATGAAAGTTTGGGTTTCTTCAGAAGACTTTGAGACTATTTTGTTTATATGGATGACGATGAAGGAGGAGGATGACGATGATGATGGCGATGTTGCTATGGAGGTCCATTTTGGTTTGGGACTGCGTGACAAGGCTGTACTCTACGCTTCCTGTCATAATGATATCCCGGCGTTAACCAGGCCCGAGAGATACAGACACTTGCAGTGTTGGTCAGGTAATTAGAGCAACACACCCAAATGCGCATCCTTGAAGTGGATGACACTCGACTGTGTGGTCCCAGTCTCCCCATTTAAGTCCACAGCATGCTCAACTCTGGGTAGGAGCCGGCCACGGGCCGAAAAACCCACCTCCGCTAGGATTCAAACCCGCGTCCTCCCAGCCGTCAGTCCGCGACGCTAACCACTTCGCCACGGCGGCTGGAACGTTTCCATCCACTTTCAAAACTGCAATCGTCCGGCCTCTTCTGAAGAAACCCAACCTTGACGCAAACATTTTGAAAAAAACTATTGACCACTTTCTAATCTTCCATTCATGTCCAAACTCCTTGAAAAAGCTGTCCTCAAGCAGCTCAACAACCACCTTTGTTTCAACAATCTCATCCACCCATTTCAGTCTGCCTATCGCACTGACCACAGCATCGAAACCACTCTCCTCCACATTCTGAACAATCTACTGATAGCGTCCGATTCAGGAAAAAAAAAATTCCCTTCTCACTCTTCTCGACCTGTCAGCCGCCTTTGACACGATAGACCATTCAATCCTTCTTTCCTGTCTTCATTTTACATTTGGTTTCAACGGCACTGTTCTAAACTGGTTCAAATCTTATCTCATTGATCGATTCCAGTCTGTCATTGTTGATCATTTCCAGTCTGAACCCGTTAAAATCGAACATGGAGTCCCACAGGGATCTGTTTTAGGCCCAGTGCTCTTCACACTATACACTGCTCCTCTCGCTGAAATTATCAACCGCCATAATATCAGTCATCAGACTTATGCTGATGACACTCAACTCCAGAAGAGTGATACCCCAGAAAAATTGTTGTCGTTCTTGCAAGAAACATCCAACTGCTTCCTGGACATTCAAAACTGGATCACTCTAAACAAGTTACAATTGAACGCGGACAAAACTGAAGCAATGATCGTAGGAACTAAACTGTCTTCCATCACAATTGACACAATCAAACATGGCAGTACATCCATCCCTCTTTCCACGTCAGTCAGGAACCTCGGTGTTCTCCTTGACAATACACTGTCCATGCAAACATTTATCAGTCAGACATGTCAGTCCTGCTACTGTCAACTGCGGCGCATCAGTGCCGTCCGGAAATATCTGTCCACTGACGCAACATCTAGACTTGTCGTTTCTCTCATTCTCTCTCGCCTTGACTACTGTAACTCTCTATTGTCTGGTTTGCCTGCTTCATCCATTCAGTCCCTTCAGCCCATACAAAACTCTGCTGTCCGACTCGTCCTCAGAAAGAAAAGATCTGAGCACATCACTCCTCTTTTGCAACATCTCCACTGGCTCCCTGTCTCACACCGAATAAAGTACATGATCAGGACTCTATGTTTTAGATGTATTCACAAAACTGCCCCTTCCTATCTCTGCGGCTGCCTTCACCTCTACACTCCATCTCGCTCACTACGATCGGCTTCGGATCCACTCTGTTTACGCATACCCAGATTCAAACACTCCACTGTTGGCCGCCGTTCTTTCTCTGTCTCTGGACCCTGCGATTGGAATGAACTTCTTTTTTCGCTTCGTCAAGTCTCCAAACTCAGCTCTTTCAAGTCTGGCCTTAAAACCCACCTCTTCCCAAAATAGCCTCCCTTCCCTGCCTCTTCCTTGTCTTCAGTTTCTCCAGTTTTAGAGTTATGCATGCGCGTGAATGACTGGTGCGAAAGCGCTTTGATTTGTCTCTTCACAAGATTCAGCACTATATAAATACCATTATTATTATTATTATTATTATTAAACTCTCGTCTTATCAGTGCAGAGGACATTTATGAAGAATGTTTACCTACATGTACACGTACTGTCCGTGTATGTGTCTAGCACCTGGCGACTGTTTCTCTATAATGGAGTTCTGGCGTTTAAGGAAAGATGTGGTCAGGACCTGGACCAGAAACGCCAGTCCCTCAAATAGAGAGACAAGACCCATCATCTGCTGTTGTCTGTCCACACTGCAGTGGTGTCTGTGTGGCTGGCTTTGGGCTGCGTTCTCATCTCCGGTCGTTATAATAATAATAATAATGGGCATTTATGGCACTTAATCTTACCAAAGCCCTAAGCGCTTACAAAAACAAGAATACATATAGGACGAGTTTTCTGGGACGAAACAGCACAGGCATCAAGGGAGAGTCACCACTTCCACCACGATTTTGCCATTCTCTTATCACGCACACAACGGACGCACACGAAGAAGAGACACACAAACTGGAGAGGAATGAAACAGAGATGCCAATCAGGATGTGAAAAGAGTAGTTTTAAGAAAAGAGTTGAAGCATGACAGAGAAACCAAACTGTGGAGGAAAATAGGGAGCTTATTCCACGAGGACGGGGCCTGGAAAGAGAATGAGCGTTGGCCCGTGGTCTTGGTATTGAAGCGCGGGATACGGAGAAGGTGAGTGTCAGTTGAGGAGCGCAACTGTTGCGATGGAGTGTACAGATATCATCTTCATCGTTCGTGATGGAGTTCCGCGTTGATGATGATGATGACGATGATGATGACGACGACGATGACTGTCCCGCCCCGACCCCTCTGGGACTGGTCCTACCTTCTCACAAAAAAGGGATCGGGGACAGGGAGGGAAAGCAAGTTTTGTTCCCACACAATTACAAGGAATCTCGACCTCTCTCACCCACCCCTGACTTGCACGAAACAAGTTTAAAATTTCAGCAGCTGCTGCCATGAGTGCAGATTACTAACACGCCAGCACGTGCAAAACAAGAAAATGATACGACATACAACTCAAGTTGACAAAACCTGTTGGACATACACACAAACAACAACAACAACAACAACAGGCGTACGATGTTCACTGAGTACACATGTCTGCCCGCAGGCACATGAAACAGATAAAAACAGCACAAGATCGAAAACGTAATGACGTTTTTATTATCCCGGGAGTTCGTTTATCTGAGTGAGTAACTGCACATTTATCTGGTGGTCCGACACTGCCTGTGAAAAAGGAACTGTCTAAATATATAGAAAAAGTATATGTAGAATATGACAATATTGTTGTTGTGAAAATGTCAGGCGAACTTGTTGCATATGACTCGCCAGTCCTTTTGATAGGTTTGTATTTACCACCGAGTTCATCTGACTACTATCGTGGCATTAATATCAATAATGGGGTTGCAATCTTAGAACAATGTATGATGGACCTCATGGAAGAGTACGGTGATTGCCTATTTTTGTTGATGGGAGATTTCAACTCGCGTACAGGAGGAAAGAACGTATGCACCGACAGCGTCATCCTTGGTATGGACCCGTTAGATGACGGTGATGAAGAAGAGACGACACGAACATCAAAGGACAAAGTTTGTAATGATTTTGGAAAGTATTTGTTAAATCTTTGTAAATGCTTTGATTTATGTATCCTTAACGGTAGTATTGAAGGTGCTGTTGATTTTGGAAACTATACATACATCTCACCGAGTGGGTGTAGCATTGTAGATTACTTTGTTTCCCATACCTTGCTGAAATTATGTAAACAGTTGAACGTATCACCAAGAATTGAGTCTAAGCACATGCCTGTTCAGCTATACTGTGGAAATGTTACTTACGAAACCGGGCAAAATGTGACAGCAAATGTTATAAGAACTGAAAAACTGAGATGGGATCCCGAAAAAGTAAACGACTTCGTTGGTAAATTGTCAGAAGCTGAATTTAAGAACAGCTTGGAAAAAGCCACAAATCTAATCAACAGTGATGTTAATGAAGCAGTTAGTTGTGTTAATGAAGCATTGTATAATGCAAGCTCCTGCATGAAAAAAGTAATCGCGGTGGGGAGACATAAGACAGACTCTTGGTTTAATTCTGACTGCAAAGACTCAAAACGCGAACTCCGCCGAGATTTGCGTAAGCTGAATAACGTTAAAACAGCATGTAACAAGGCCAGAGGAAGAAGCGGTGGGAGGGAACACCAAGTTGGAGATGGCTATAGCAGAAGCAGCGTGCAGTTAGATGAGGAAAAAAGAGTAAGGGAACAATACAGTGAAAAGCGAAGGGAATATAAAGAACTGTTCAGGATAAAACGGAAGGCCTACCGTGAAAAAAGTTGTGAAATCATTACATGAACATATCAGTAATTCAAAAGAATTTTGGAGCAAGATTAAATCCTTCACAAATAAACTTACGATAAGTAATTCCATCAGCAAGGACGAATGGTTCCAGCACTTCTCTGAAATCTTCCAGTCAGATGTTTGTCAGGAAGCTGTAAATGAAAATACTTTAAACCAGCCAGAAGCTCAACTTGGTGATGAGCATGACCAATATGATACTGATGTTCTTGAAACAGATATAACTGAAGGCGAAGTATTCACAGCTATTCGTGCTCTGAAAAACGGAAAAGCTGCGGGCCCCGATGGCATAATAGGGGAGGTTTTCAAACACGCAGCTCTCGTTATTGTGCCATTTCTGGTTATTCTTTTCAACAAACTACCTCAGGTATATATCCATCCCAGTGGACAGAAGCTGTTATTCAGCCACTTCACAAGAAAGGTGATAAGAACTCTCCCGACAATTATAGGGGTATATCCCTTTTGAATGTCTGCAGTAAACTTTATAGTCACATTTTAAATCAGCGACTTAGTAAGTGGAATGAGGAGAACAGTGTTATCAAATCAGGCAGGATTTAGGAAGAAATACAGTACCATTGACCATGTCTTTACTTTGTTTGCATTGACTCAAAAACAACTGTCTTACCATAAGGAATTATACGTCGCATTCATAGATTTTCAAAAAGCTTTTGATTCAGTTGTGCGAATAAACTTGTGGAATGTCCTTAAAAAAGAGGTATACACGGAAAAATGTATCATGCAATAACTAGTATGTATCATGTTGTGAAAGCTAGAGTAAGAGCAGGTGGTGAATTAAGTAATGCTTTCATGTGTCCCACAGGCCTTAAACAGGGTGAAGTGTGCAGTCCTGTCTTATTTCGTTATTTATCAATGAACTAGCATCTGAAATAATTAACAAAGGAAAGCATGGTGTTCAGCTGATACCTGATGTACTAGAAATACTTATTCTAATGTTTGCCGATGATATAATTTTGATATCTGACTCTGTAACTGGTCTGCAAAACCAACTGAATGTGCTCTATGATACAGCCATGAGTCTTGGCCTGATTGTGAACCTTGATAAGTCTAACGTTGTTGTGTTTAGAAATGGTGGGTACTTATCAGAAAATGAAAAGTGGCTCTATGGAAAAACTAAAATGACAGTCGTGAACATGTATAGGTATCTAGGTGTCATTTTGTCAACAAAACTTACTTTTTTCCCATACATTACATGATATGGCTGGCAGGGCAAAAAAGGGAGTGATTAATATTTTCAGGTTATTTCGATCAATTGGTGAAAAATGCCCAAAAATATTTTTTAAACTATTTGATGCGCAAATACAACCAATGCTGAGCTACGGGGCGGAAGTTTGGGGTCTGATTACAAATCTTGATGTAATAGAGAAAGTGCATACATTTGCACTAAAACGGTTCTTGAATGTGAGTGTTAGAACACCAAATGCAATGGTTTACGGGGAACTGGGCAGATTCCCCTTGTATATTAATATATACTTGATATGCATCCAGTACTGGCTAAGAATTGTCAGAATGCCAGAACATCGGTTACCGCTGAAAGCGTACAAAATGTTATTTATCCATCAACAGAATCGGAATACATGGGCCACATCTGTTTGTTTCATGTTATATAAATATGGTTTTCAGGAGGTTTGGGAGAATCAGGGGGTTGGAAATGAAAAGGAATTTCTTATCACATTAAAAAACAGACTGGTAAACGAGTACGTAGGACATTGGTCTCTGCAGCTCTCAGACAGTGAGCGTTTTTCATTATATCATACTTTTAAAAGTAGTCTTGTACTTTCACCATATTTGTTGGAACTGAAACATATTCAAGCCAGAATTAGTTTAGTACGTTTACGACTTGGTGTGTCACAACTCAATACACACAGATTACGTTTTAAACGTAATGTAACAGATAATGAGCTTTCCTGTCCTTTCTCTGATTCTCGAAAGGAAACAGAAGTTCACTTCGTGTTACAATGCCCTCAATATGCTGATCTGAGACAACACTATATCCCCGCCAAGTACTACAATACTCCATCTTTGTTTAATCTAACATTACTTTTTGCGTGTGAAAACAAATTACTGGTCAAGCGCTTGGCTGTGTTCCTTGACAAGGCTTTGAAAGTACGTTCCCAATAGTAAAATGTTTGTTGTTCCTCTGCATGGATTTGTAACCACCCCTATTGACATGGGCCAATGGCATATTCATTAAAACAGTTCAGTGTTCTCACTCTCTCTCTCTCACTGTGTGTGTGTGTGTGTGTGTGTGTGTGTGTGTGTTGGTTTTATGTGTGTCTGTGTGTCTGTGTGTTGATTTTGTGCACTCATTTTCTCCAGTACACAGACTACACATCAAAAGGCACAATACAAACATGTGCACATGGAGTGTCTCAGTGCATACATCAAAAGACACAATACGAACATGTGCACATGGAGTGTCTCAGTGCATACATCAAAAGGCACAATACAAACATGTGCACATGGAGTGTCTCAGTAATCTTTGTATCTCGCTCCTTTGCCCGCTCTCAGCCGGTGACAAGCAAAAGGAGAACATTTACTGGTGTGGGCCATAACGTGATCTAAAAACAGCTGCACCGAAAACAGCAACAACAACCCCAAAACACAACAAAAACAACAAACAACCAAAGACCCCTTCCCACAGAAAAAAAAACGAAACCA
>NC_134890.1:3488409-3493409 GCF_041734735.1 Babylonia areolata
TTCGTTGTACCAAACAACGCTACCTTTTCATTCACAGGGATCAGTGTATTGTAACGAGAGAGAATGAACTGTTTCACATGTTTCCAAAAATCAGATAGTTTGGGGCAAGAGTAAAAGGCGTGGTCAATGTAATCAGTTTCTTGACATCAGTTGCACGTGTTTGTGTTTGACACCCCCATTTTTGCAAGCAGAATATTCGTTGGGTAAATGTTATGGATACATTTGAAGTGGAGTATTCTCAGACGGGATTCATTTGTGCAATCATAAGCTAGGTTGAAATGGTCTTTGATATTGCTGTCTAGTTTGCGCTTCCAAAATTGTGTTGCACATATTTCATGGTTTTGTTTGAAGGCAACGTGTTTTCGGATTTGTTTGTTAGATAACGTAGTGAGCTATCCCTCTGTTGTTGCAATGTCTTTGGGGGTATCCTCTTTGTGAGCATCGTTGGATGCTGTTTCCATTGTTGTGGTATTGCGTTTATGATGGCATTGTATTCGAAAAGAAGGCCCGGGTCAGTGCCCAGTTTGCGTTCTACTTCTTCGTATGTCATTACATTTCCATGCTGCCAAAGATCCTGCACGATGAAAATGCTTTGTTTGCTCCATTTGGGAAAGTGCAACACATTACCTTTGTATTTTACATTTTTATTGTTCCATAGCGGTTCCGTTTTTATATTTTCTATCAGTCTGTCTTTGTTAAGAACAGCTACTGCTTTTATTACCTCTCTCCAGAAGAATGACTTAACATTTTCCAGCTTTTTAATGTCTTTAGGTAAAATATTACAGCTAAAACGGCAATAACTGTCCTTGAAAGGTGACATATTTTGTCTTGCAGGAATGCTCCAGTCCGCTTTTGTCTCTCTGAGGAGTCTAGTTGCCCATTTGACCAGGAACATTTGCTGCTGGTGTTCGATGTTGATCATATTCAAGCCACCATCTTCTTTGTCAAGGCTGAGGACGCCTCTTTTTATTTTTTCAAAAGCTTTCTTATTATCAAACTTTTTTTTTCCACAAAAACCTGTACATAAGTGTGTTAATGGTGCTGAGGACTTTGACTGATAAAGCCGATACTTGCAGGATGTGTGAGAACTGTGACAACAAAAACGTCTTTGTCAAGATAGCCTTAACGTATAGTGATGGGTTTCTTCGTTCCCATCGTTTAATCACCATAGTTATTTTTTTCGATTTTAGATTTCCAGTTTTCTTCCAGTTCCGAAATTTCTTTGTCTGCTGAGAAATATATCCCCAGAATTTTCAGCCTGTCAGGTCTCATGGGAATGCTATTTATGTCGCCTGTTTCATGCTTTCTTGACCCCAGCCATATTCCCTCTGATTTACTTTTATCTAATTTCAGACCTGAGTATTCTTCAAACTGAGATACAAGGTCTGTAGCTATCCGAATGTCTTGTTCATTTTTTTTTTTTTTTTAGAGTTAATGTTTTATCATCTGCAAACTGTTTTATTTCAGAGGTGTTGCTTTCGTTGCACATACCTCCTAATGGCGTCAATTCAATTCCTCGAATCTCTATCGTTTCTAATTGTAATCGCCAGTATTTCTACTGCTAGTACGAAAAGAAGGGGACTTAGTGGGCATCCCTGTCTGATTCCTCGTTTTGTTGGAAACCAATCAGATAGCCATCCACCATTGTGAACACAACTTTGTGTGTTTTTCATTACAGTAGAAACAACATTCTTAAATATTGGGCCAAAGTTGAAAATATCTAGTGCTTCGATGATACAATATTTTGATATTGTGTCAAAGGCTTTAGAGAAATCTAGAGCAACTAGAGCACCTGTTTGATTCGTTGTATTGAGGTGCTTAGTTAGGTCATCAAAGAATGTCAAGTGAACTGCTATATTTCTTCCCTCTTATGAAACCTACTTGGTCTTCATTTACAACTGTTCTGATGACATTTTGGAGTCTCATGGCAAGCGCTGTCATGACTATCTTATAGTCTGTATTTGTGAGAGTAATAGGTCTATAATTTGTGAGGTTGTTTTTGTCCAGGTCCTTGCCTTTATGGATTAATTCCTTTCTTCATTGAGAAAGGTAATTCTCCTTCCTCGATCGCTTCTGTAATGCAGAGAAGGAATGGCGTTTTTAGTTTGTCCCAGAACGTTTTTATAAAATGCTGGTGCGAGGCCGTCACTACCAGGTGCAGAGCCTTTGTTTAAGTTTGTGAGTGCTACTGTTAACTCGTCCAGAGTTATTTCTTTGTCATAGAGGTCTTTTTCTTCTTCTGTAAGTACTGGATAATCTTCGTTGCTCAGGAAATGGCCTCTTACGTTTCTATCTTTATCTACGGAAAAGTCTTTATTGTATAACTCTGTATAAAATTTCTCGATCCGGTTCAATATTGTCTGTGGATTGTCTGTCGTGTTTTGGTTTATGCATAGAGATGATACTACGTTCGCGGTTCCTTGGGCCCTTTCAAGGCGGAGAAAGTATTTTGGTTTTTTTCCCTCTTGAACGAATCTGAGCACCTCTTGCTTCTGTTAGTTCCTGTAGTTCTAAATTTGACCATGTTTCTCCTCTCCTTCAGTCTCTCCACTGGTTGCCTGTTTCTGATCGAATAGACTATAAGCTATCCACTCTGACCTTTTCTGCAGTCAACGGATCTGGCCCCAAGTATCTTTCTGAACTCATCCATATCTATACCCCGTCTCGCCAGCTCCGTTCTTCCTCTGATACTCGACTTCTCAGGATACCTCACGTCAGGAGTAAGACCTATGGACACAGATCGTTTTCTTTTCAATCGCCAAAGACGTGGAACAAGCTCCCTGATAACCTCCGTCATTCTGATTCCCTCGCATCTTTTAAATCTCGTCTCAAAACTCACCTTTTCCCTCAGCAATAAGTTCAATTGTGGCAGGTCCACTTCCTTTTCGTTAGGTGTGCTTGACTATGTGTGATACATATGTATGTGTACATAATTACATGCATGTATATGAATGTGTATTGTGTGTGCGTGTGTTTATGTAAGTTTGTGCCTGCCTATGTGTGCGTATGTGTTAGGGTAGCTGTTAGATACACATGTATGTTTAAATGTATGTATGCAGTGTGCGTGCGTGCGTGCGTCCGTGCGTGTGGTCACATTTTGGTGTGTGTATGTAACATAGATATAATGTTTTATGTTATCAAAAGCGTTTTTGTAAAGCACCTAGAGCAGATTTCTGGATAGTGTGCTATATAAGTATCCATTTTTATTTTTTTATTTTTTATTTTTTAGTTGTTGCGTTTTCATTATCATGTTTTTATCAAGAATGCTTTGTGTCAGATTTTGTTCAATGTCGTGCAGCATTTTGATTTTTGCATGTTTATTTGAAGCTCTATTTTTGCCGATTTTTTAATATTTGATAAAGTAGGACTTGTATTTAACTTTAAACATTTCCCAGGCTTTTTGTGGATTTTCGTCTTTATATTTTGAGAAATGTGAATCTATAAATTCGTTTGTTTCTTCCAGAAAACGTTCTTCTGATAGCAACGAGCTATGAAACTTCCAGTATCCTGGACCTCTTTGAAACCTGTTTGCGCTGAGTATTGCTTTCACAAGTTTGTGGTCTGAGTGGGGGAAATAACTCAATGTCTGTTTTCTGCACGAGTGCTTGGGAGATAGTGTCACAGAAAATATAATCAATTCTCCTTGCTATGAAAGGAGTGGATCTTGACCAAATATATTCTTTGACGTCTGGGTGGATAGATCTCCATGTGTCTTCCAGGTCTAGAGAAGATAACATTTCCATGAGAGCTTCATTTTCTCGTGGTGAGTGTGGTTTGCCCGCGATGTTATCTAGATGGCTTATTGTTGTGTTGAAATCATCCAGTACCCACGAATGGTCTAGTCTTGCTTCAGCAGTAGGCTGCCCAGTTGGTTTATGAATTCTAATTTATCTACGGTTGAGTTTGGTGCATAGCAATTAGCGATGATGGTTATTTTGTTGTCATGCATGACTCTAATTAGTAGTATTCTCTCTGCAGCATCAATTAATTCTGCCTGCATCTGCTTAGGTTTGGAAATGAGGATAATGAGTCCATTGCTTCTGTTAGTTCCTGCACTATAGAATATGCTTCCCGACCATTGTGTATCGATTTCGTGCATCACATCATTTGTAACGTATGTCTCCTGCAAACATGCTTTGTCTAACTTTTGTTTTCCGAGGAAGTCAAATACAACTTTTCTTTTTAGCTTATTTCTCAGACCTCGCACATTTAAAGTACCAATACATATATCGTGGTTCATAACTGGTATGGGGATAGCATTTCTTCAAATTTCTGTAGCACCTAACCAAAATCATTAATCATAAATCACAAGTCCATAAAACGAAGCCAAAGGTCGTGAGGGAAAGGTCAGACCGGTGGGGAGAGAACACATGCTAGGTGTCGGCCCCCTCCTTCATGCTGTCTGCTTTCTCTTCCTCTCCTCTTGCTTTGTCCAGGGCCACTACAGTCGGCCGTTTCCTGTCCGGCACTGGCGTTGTGGGAGATTCACTCCTCTCCCTTTTTTCCTTTCTTCCAGCAAGGCACGTTGTTGCGGTGTGTGTGTGCGCCGGCTTCACGGGACTGGCTGCTTTCTGGCCCTGTGTGTTGCTGGCATCACCTCTTCCGCACATTGGCGCTTGCTCGCCTGGCAGTGTCAGTGCTGGTTGACTGCTGCCCTGTGGCTCGCATGCTGCTGGTGTTTCAACTTCTTCCCTAACTACTTCTTCCTCGGCATTGAGGGGCACTGAAGAGGGACAGTCCATTTTTTTTATGCCCCTGCTGCAGGCAACCTTTGCAGACCACCTCCCCTTCACAGTTAGCTGCCACATGTCCCTCCTGTAGGCATTTGTTGCACTTTTTTTGGTTTTTGTTTCTGTTCTTTGTGATAAATGTCTGCAGTGAAAACACCAATTTTCATGACTGGCCTCAGTGGTGAGACTGGTACCGTGATGTATACAAAACGGCGGCCAGTTTCAAACTGGGTCAGTCGCCCTGTCGGGGTTCCTTGCCAGCTCATTTCT
>NC_134890.1:3498409-3505909 GCF_041734735.1 Babylonia areolata
TTTGTTCAACAGGTTTAAGTTAGTATGTATTTTACATTTTGTTGTCGCTGCGTGATCACCATACTGTGTACTTTTGACCTCTTCCTAGGGGCCGGAGGCCTGGAGATTAAAGTTTTGTTCTTGTTCTTGTTCTTCTTGTTTTCTGTCTATCTCTATGCTTCACACACACACACACACACACACACACACACACACAATTTTTTGTCTTCCAAAACTCACACAGGGTGAAACAGACCGAAGCAGCAGTGACCTCGTCCAAGAAAAGAAGTGAGGAATTTAAACACTGGCACACTTGTCTCCCTTCAACTGCTCTTGACTGCTGGAGCAGGGAGGGGAGGGGGTGGAGGGGAGGGGGAGAGGTGCGCAAGCGAAGAGGATGAAGGAGGAATGGAAGCGGAGAGGATGAAGGAGGAATGGAAGCGGAGAGGATGAAGGAGGAATGGAAGCGGAGAGGGGAGGACGCGGGGCTTCAAGGGGGAAGCTGGTGGGAGCGGGGGGGGGGGGATCTGGGGATGTTCATTTTGTTCCTTGTGTTTTTCTTTCTGGTTTCGTTATAGGTTTTTTGTTTTGTTTTGTTTGTTTTTTTTCCTGTGGGAAGGGGTCTTTGGTTGTTTGCTGTTTTTATTGTGTTTTCTGGTTGTTGTTTTTGCTGTTGTTGCTGTTTTCGGTGCAGCTGTTTTTAGATAACGTTCTGGCCCACTCCAGTAAATGTTCCCTCTTTTTTTGTCACCGGCTGAGAGCGGGCAAAGGAGCGAGATACAAAGAGCACTGAGACACTCCATGTGTACATGTTTGTATTGTGCCTTTCGATGTATGAAGTGAGACACTCCATGTGTACATGTTTCTATTGTGCCTTTTGATGTATGCAGTCTGTGTGCTGGAGAAACAGACAGGCAGAAAGAAATAAAGAAAAACAGAAGCAAAAAACACATAAAGAAGAAACAAGTAAAACAAAAACAATAAAACATATTGACGTGACACAGTTTATGGTCATACAACACATGCATTTGCCAGACAACACCACACTGAGCTTCGAAGATATTGAATGGAAGAGATAGAGTGGGGTGGAGGAAACAGGGAGATAGCAAAGACACAGAGCAAAGTCAAATCATCATTATCATGTTCATCATCATCATCATCATCATCGTCGTCGTCGTCATCGCCATCATTATCATCATCGTCATCACCAGTATCACATCATCACCATCACATTACCATCATCATCGTCGTCACCTTCACATTATCATCATCATATCTTCATCATCGTCTTATCGTCGTCATCACCATCATCATGATCATCTTCATCGTCATCATCGCCATCATTACATCATCATCATCATCATCATCATCATCATCATGATCACATCATCATCATCGTTGTCGTCATCATCATTATCATCTTCGTCATCATCATCATTATCATCATCATCATCATCAGCGTCGTCGTCCTCGTCGTCATCATCATCACCATCATCATAAACATGTCACAGCATCATCATCATCATCATCATCATATCCATCACATCATCATCGTCGTCTTCATCATCATCATCGTCATCAACACGGAACTCCATCGCGAACGATGACGACAACGACCGGAGATGAGAAGTCAGCCCAAAGCCAGCCACACAGACACCACTGCAGTGTGGACAGACAACAGCAGATGATGGGTCTTGTCTATTTGAGGGACTGGCGTTTCTGGTCCAGGCTCTGAACACGTCTCTCCTCAAACGCCAGTACTCCCTTGTAGAAAAACAGTCGCCAGGTGCTAAACACATACACGGGCAGTACGTGTACATGTAGGCAAGCTCCTTTTGTATTTGTCATATTCATCGATCAGACGAGAGTTTACAGTTGGGGATGCGACAGATTGTGTCATCAGAGAAGAACGGAGAGATCCTGAAGGGACATGTGTGTTTAACAGTGAACCGAGGACTGGCAGCATGGACAGAGAGTGTTGTACTTCTCCTTCCCTTCCTCCTTCTGTCTGTCTTCCTTTCCCTTCTCTTCTTCTTCTTCTTCTTCACATACACGGGCAGTACGTGTACATGTAGGTAAGCGCCTCTTGTCTTTGTCATCTTCATCGATCAGACGAGAGTTTCTGACAGCAGTGTACACTGCCACACCCACAGCACTGAACGGCCTGATTTTAATTAACCCCTTTAAGGTAGCTAGGCCTAACTGCGAACGATCCAGACGAAGCGAACAGCTATGTGTGTGTGTTGTACAGATAACTGATTGTACTATCCTCAATGTAGCTCTTCTGTTTTTTGAAGGGTTTCTCCGATTGGTTGCATCAGGAAAGGTTCGTCTATTTTTTTCCTGTAAAGGTTTTTTTCAATGGTTGAAATGGCAAGGGTGCCTGAGGATAAATACAAGTCAATTTGCAAACGATTGGTTTGAGTACACGTGGACAATTAAAACAGAATCAGGTCTTGAACTTACAAGACATAACATATCATTGGAACATCACACCAAACTGTTGTATCGTTGGTTTTGATCTCTCTCTCTCTCTCTCTCTCTCTCTCTCGGGGTGTGTGTCTCAAGATGGTGGACAGAAGGTTGGACAAGAAATGAGCTGTTAACTTTATGTGCTTTTCTGGTGGGTGGACAATGTGAATTTATAATCTGAAGTAGCAGTGGACTGATTAATTATACTAAGTGATTATATTAATTATACCGACAAGCTTTCTGTGAAGTATTCAGCCTGTTGGACAGAAAATCAATTAGATATTACCAACTTTACAATTCTATTTCATTTTTCCAAACTGTAAACAGTATCACCATTGCTTGCACGCAGTGTTGAAAATGCGAGTGAGCGAAATGTCACCGCCTGAAGTTCATCGCATGCAGCTGTCTCTGGCCCACTACCTCTGCGCTATACTGCTACCTACCTGCATGGACGTGGAATCCAACCCACGGCCTGATCAAAATAGCGTTCTTCAGTTTGTTGACTGACGTTTTAAGTCATGCACGGATTACAAATGATGTACAGCAATCTTTCAGCGAACACGGACAGTCGATTCAAAACAGAGATGCAAAGAAGACATTGCTGACGTGCTCGAAGACAAGGACGTTATTTTAGACAGACTGCAGAAACTAGAAGACAAGGTAGATGAAACAGAACAAGAAGTGAAAAGATGCAACGTGAAGTTTTTCGGTGTTGAACTCAGACAGGATGACCCACAAGTTAGCACACAACACATTGTTGACATCTTGAATTATTTTTCACACCACATAACATGGAGTGACACAGACATCAGCCGCGCTGTGCGACTTGGAAATCGTGGGCAGAGCAGAGAACCGAGACCTCTTCTTGTTAAGTTTTGTCGGTGGTCTGACTAAATGGCTATTCTGACCGACAAGACTCTTAGAAATGACCTTCGTGATAACGGCATAAGAGTGACTTCTGGTCTGACCTCCAGACAGAAAGAAGTGGTGTCCTTTCACAGAAGGCAGGGGCAGGTGGCGTACTGCCACAATGGCAGACTTTTCGTCCACGACAAACAACCTGAAAGACTGCGCCCGCGATGGCACAATCACCAAAGTGATGAATGTTGTGACCAAAACGACCCACATTATTCGGAAGACTGGCCACACACTGATCGTGACAAACAAGACCAAGACAGGTACTGGAAAGGATGGAAATCCGTGTCTTCCGATAAAACAGTGCACAAAAGAAATGGCCTAACGGGAATCAACACAAAGACTATCAAGAAGACCAGTATCAGTATACATACCACAGAAAGCCTAGCACACACACAAGAGGAGGTGCAGACTACCAAGGCGACCAGTATCATCATCCCTGTACAGAATAAAACATGTTCAAAAGACAAAACAAAGATTACCGTGAGGACCAGAATCACAGTAAAAAACACGGAACACGTTCCATGCACAAGATCCGGGCAAAGATTACCAGATTACCAGGCGCACCATCACAGACAGCAGCAAAACAGTTCTCAACATGAAAGGCGGCAGTTCCCAGGAAAGGAGTGGCCAACCGACAACAGTGATGTAGAACGTAGATCCAGTGGAAGAGACCTGAAAAACAGGTCTTAAGACGACACCAAGAGACATCCCGCCATGGACTCTCCACACCGTACAGCAGACAAGCCCATAGCACCAGGGATCTACAGTTACAGCCAGGTGACCCAGTTCAACAGTTTGCCTCAAAGTGGATCCAGAGAAGGACACACAAGACTGATCAGAATGAAAGACCAAGACAGAAAACGACAGGAAACCAACCCTCCATCAGCTGCGTCACAGGCAAAAAATCATGAGACGGTGACTGTATACATGGCGAAGAAATGACAGTCCCAGATAAGGTTCCTCAAGGAAAATCAGACACTAAATGTACAGACAACAATGGAGGACGTGAACAAGGACTTGACGATTCTGGAGAAAGTGACAGGCCTGTACACCGTGATGATTCTGACAATGACACTGGGGAAGAAGAATGTGAACAGATGACTGCTTTGGAAAGAGAGTCTGCTGAACAGTCTGCGGTGACACGAGTGAGTCAGTGATGTGTGACAAGAACGACGAAGACAGTTCTGTTCTGACTGACACACACAGGACTGAGGAGGATAGTTCCTTACCGCAGATTTTGTCACATGACAGGAACACAAATGATTGCAGTGACAGCCAGACACACAGAGAAACGACTACAGACAGTACAATTTCAAACAGAAACACACAAATCGATGAACATGAAGTGTCTGTTCCATTACAAAACGCGAGTTTAGCTTCACAAACAACACAAAAAACGTTCACAACAAAGGCGGCAACTGTTGACAGCCCTCATGAGACAGACGCCAAAGACAAGCGTAATACTCAGAGGGCTAGAACCAGCAGCCAGGCAAACATTACAGGCACTTTCAAAAAGGTGCAGCCAAACAAAAACACAAACAAGGAAGGGGCAGTAAAAAGAATGCAAAGACAAAACCCTGCAATCAATAGGTCATCAGCCGGGCCCTTGATGTTGTTGTGGACATACCGAATGATACAGTGAACAATACTGGAACAATAACGCATCCCCGTATTAAAACGAACGATCGCGGCAAAAATATGGGAACCAGTAAAATCAATAAGAATATCAACAGCAAATTTAATCGGAATGCATGTGACGAATCATGTGTTCGTTTTCTTAACTATAACGTGAATGGAATATTTCCAAAATAAGAGCATGATGAATTTTTAAAACTGGTCACCTTAAATTATTTTTTGTGTCTCACAAAGACTTTTATTGCAAGTGACTTTGATTCAGCTTTGTTTAGTGAATATGAAGTATTCACATCCAAAAAAAAAAAAAAAAAAACCTTTCTCACCAAGGAAGGTATACAGGTGGAGTAGTTGGCATGGTGGAAAAAATATATAGCTCTTATATTGAACATATTAAAACAGATATTGACAACCTGGTTTTTATAAAGATAGACAAGCGTCTGTTTGGGACTTCCGAATATATAATATGGCTATGTGCTTATATACCTCCGTATGATTCACACTTCTGGAAAATGACCAGGACGGATATGGCATTGAACGACTAGAGCAATATATTCTTAAGTAATCAGCACAAATTCCATTTCCTCATTTCCGGGGACCTAAACGCAAGAACCGCGACGAGAAATATCCAGTGTATTGAGAATTTCGATGTTGGTGATTTTCATCGTATGGATGAGTCCCCTTTCCCATGAATTTCCCAGGATGAACACACGAAACATTTTGATGACCAGCTCCTTGAATTTTGTAGTATGTTTGACTGCCTGATCCTGAATGGTCTGTATGATAATCATTTTGATGACAGGTGTACATACATAGGTGTTTCAGGTTCCAGCACAGTAGATTACTCTTTGTCGTCACTAGAATTATTTACCTCCATAGATTTTGTGTCTCTTGTCGTAGAGAGTTACGTGGAGTCAGATCATCTGCCAGTTATATTGAAATGTAGAACTAAGGATAAACTTTCAGCCTGTGCTGAGAATACTAGAAAAGTAAAGAAATTCCCTCCAAAATGGTGTGGAATTCAGATAAAGAATGTGAATTCGTGTACCAGCTTAAGAGTCCCATTTTACAAGACAAACTGAATTCCGCAATGATTTATGCAGACGAAGATACTGACTATGCATTATCCTTGTTTGTTGACTGTTTAAAGTCTGCTAGAATTTGCATGATGAAAAGAAACTCTGGGACAAAGGGTAAGAAGCGTTCAGAATGGTTTGATAATGAATGTCAACAAATGAAAAAAGAGACAAGGGAAAAACTCAATAAATTTAGAGCAACAAGAGAAGATGACGATAGAAAAGATTATGCACAGGCAAGGAAGACTGACAAAAAATGTTGAGAACAAAAAAGCAGACTTTTAAGCGAAATAAAGTAATATCACTTGCCTCATGTTTATTGGAGCCTTCAGAATTCTGGAATGAAATGCGGAGCTTGGGATATAGCAAACACAGTGGGATCAATGATAATGATATAAGCATGGATGAGTGGTTTGAACATGTTAAACGAGTATTTGAAAATGTAGAAAATGGAGAAGAAAAAGAAGATATTATTAATGATGAAGAAAATATTGATCTGAACAAACGGATTAGCGAGGAAGACATCACGATCACCATTAGAGCCTTACGTAAAGGGAAAACAAGCGGAATTGAAGAAATCTCAGCAGAAATGCTAAAAGCTGGAGAAGTTTATGTTATACCGTTTCTCACCAAATTGTTTAATGTAATTTTTAACAAGGGTTTGTATCCGTCAGATTGGGCCAAAGCAATTATCGTACCTATGCATAAAAAAGGTGACGTCAATGATCCAGACAATTATAGAGGAATTTCATTGTTAAGTATAGTTTCTAAATGTTACACCACCGTGCTAAACACAAGATTATATAAGTGGCTTGATGACAATAACATGATATCAGAAAGTCAGGCTGGTTTCCGTTGTAATCATTCGACTATTGACCACATATTTACCTTACATGCTATTATACAAAAAATGTATGACAAAAAACGGTCGGAAAATGTACGTGGCTTTCGTTGAGTAAGTGATAGGGCTACACACACCTAGTTATGTAAGAATGATTTATTATTTGTTTCCGCCACTTTGGAAGTTTTCAATGGGGCGTGTTTTGGCACACATGACACCACTCACTGATCCCGCTCCTGAGGACAATCAACACTTCACCACACAGCCAGATGGACCAATCACTGCACTGGAGGAGCCATAGGCCGTCAGTAGACACTTGAAGGGAATCATGACCAACACACTCCAAGCTTCTTATTAATGTGTTAAAGTGTACTCCCGCCTGTTTTGTAGCTGAACGAACCACAGACAGACCATAGTCGGTGTGCGTGCGTGAGAGAGAGAGAGAGAGAGAGAGACAGACAGACAGACAGACAGACAGACAGACAGACAGACAGACAGAGGCAGAGACAGAGACAGAGAGACAGAGACAGAGGCAGAGACACAGAAACACAGAGAGAGAGTGTGTGTGTGTGTGTGAGAGAG
>NC_134890.1:3513409-3538409 GCF_041734735.1 Babylonia areolata
AAAAATATAGGGGCGTCGATATGTCGAATGGTTTAGCTCCAGGTTTGTAAGTGAGAAAAGTGAGTTAGTATACTGTTTGTTTGTACTGTGCTCCTTTCGCCAACATTTGTGTGCGGAATGAGAGAAAAAGACCAGGAGAGCTGTTTCCAGTGTTGGAGCCACCATGGCGGCGGCCACGCCAGCCCCGCCGCCGTGGAACCAGTATAGGTTACTGCCAGGGCACTCCCTACATACGAGACGCTGCCTACAGTGTATGACATTTGTGTTGCCGTGGAGGCTGCGTGCGGTCGAGAACAAATCGGGGGGGGGGGGGGGCGCGCAGCGGAATCGCGGTCTGTGGCGGATATATCCGCGTAATGAAGAAGTAAGAGACCAGTTGTTACTGGAAGGGTTCCTGTTTAGTGAGCACGAGTGTCTCTCCTGGATGGGAATCCTTTTGTTAACAAGGACCAGGGGGGATGAAAAACCCACCACAAAGCTGTGGGTGAATAACATCCCGCTTAGTATCAGTAACGAACTAATTGAAACAGCTCTGAAAAAGATAGGGGTAGAGCTACGGTCATCTCTCAGAAATGAGCTGGCAAGGAACCCCGACAGGGCGACTGACCCAGTTTGAAACTGGCCACCGTTTTGTATACATCACGGTACCAGTCTCACCACTGAGGCCAGTCATGAAAATTGGTGTTTTCACTGCAGACATTTATCACAAAGAACAGAAACAAAAACCAAAAAAAGTGCAACAAATGCCTACAGGAGGGACATGTGGCAGCTAACTGTGAAGGGGAGGTGGTCTGCAAAGGTTGCCTGCAGCAGGGGCATAAAAAAAATGGACTGTCCCTCTTCAGTGCCCCTCAATGCCGAGGAAGAAGAAGTTAGGGAAGAAGTTGAAACACCAGCAGCATGCGAGCCACAGGGCAGCAGTCAACCAGCACTGACACTGCCAGGCGAGCAAGCGCCAGTGTGCGGAAGAGGTGATGCGAGCAACACACAGGGCCAGAAAGCAGCCAGTCCCGTGAAGCCGGCGCACACACACACCGCAACAACGTGCCTTGCTGGAAGAAAGGAAAAAAGGGAGAGGAGTGAATCTCCCACAACGCCAGTGCCGGACAGGAAACGGCCGACTGTAGTGGCCCTGGACAAAGCAAGAGGAGAGGAAGAGAAAGCAGACAGCATGAAGGAGGGGGCCGACACCTAGCATGTGTTCTCTCCCCACCGGTCTGACCTTTCCCTCACGACCTTTGGCTTCGTTTTATGGACTTGTGATTTATGATTAATGATTTTGGTTAGGTGCTACAGAAATTTGAAGAAATGCTATCCCCATACCAGTTATGAACCACGATATATGTATTGGTACTTTAAATGTGCGAGGTCTGAGAAATAAGCTAAAAAGAAAAGTTGTATTTGACTTCCTCGGAAAACAAAAGTTAGACAAAGCATGTTTGCAGGAGACATACGTTACAAATGATGTGATGCACGAAATCGATACACAATGGTCGGGAAGCATATTCTATAGTGCAGGAACTAACAGAAGCAATGGACTCATTATCCTCATTTCCAAACCTAAGCAGATGCAGGCAGAATTAATTGATGCTGCAGAGAGAATACTACTAATTAGAGTCATGCATGACAACAAAATAACCATCATCGCTAATTGCTATGCACCAAACTCAACCGTAGATAAATTAGAATTCATAAACCAACTGGGCAGCCTACTGCTGAAGCAAGACTAGACCATTCGTGGGTACTGGATGATTTCAACACAACAATAAGCCATCTAGATAACATCGCGGGCAAACCACACTCACCACGAGAAAATGAAGCTCTCATGGAAATGTTATCTTCTCTAGACCTGGAAGACACATGGAGATCTATCCACCCAGACGTCAAAGAATATATTTGGTCAAGATCCACTCCTTTCATAGCAAGGAGAATTGATTATATTTTCTGTGACACTATCTCCCAAGCACTCGTGCAGAAAACAGACATTGAGTTATTTCCCCCACTCAGACCACAAACTTGTGAAAGCAATACTCAGCGCAAACAGGTTTCAAAGAGGTCCAGGATACTGGAAGTTTCATAGCTCGTTGCTATCAGAAGAACGTTTTCTGGAAGAAACAAACGAATTTATAGATTCACATTTCTCAAAATATAAAGACGAAAATCCACAAAAAGCCTGGGAAATGTTTAAAGTTAAATACAAGTCCTACTTTATCAAATATTAAAAAATCGGCAAAAATAGAGCTTCAAATAAACATGCAAAAATCAAAATGCTGCACGACATTGAACAAAATCTGACACAAAGCATTCTTGATAAAAACATGATAATGAAAACGCAACAACTAAAAAATAAAAAATAAAAAAATAAAAATGGATACTTATATAGCACACTATCCAGAAATCTGCTCTAGGTGCTTTACAAAAACGCTTTTGATAACATAAAACATTATATCTATGTTACATACACACACCAAAATGTGACCACACGCACGGACGCACGCACGCACGCACACTGCATACATACATTTAAACATACATGTGTATCTAACAGCTACCCTAACACATACGCACACATAGGCAGGCACAAACTTACATAAACACACGCACACACAATACACATTCATATACATGCATGTAATTATGTACACATACATATGTATCACACATAGTCAAGCACACCTAACGAAAAGGAAGTGGACCTGCCACAATTGAACTTATTGCTGAGGGAAAAGGTGAGTTTTGAGACGAGATTTAAAAGATGCGAGGGAATCAGAATGACGGAGGTTATCAGGGAGCTTGTTCCACGTCTTTGGCGATTGAAAAGAAAACGATCTGTGTCCATAGGTCTTACTCCTGACGTGAGGTATCCTGAGAAGTCGAGTATCAGAGGAAGAACGGAGCTGGCGAGACGGGGTATAGATATGGATGAGTTCAGAAAGATACTTGGGGCCAGATCCGTTGACTGCAGAAAAGGTCAGAGTGGATAGCTTATAGTCTATTCGATCAGAAACAGGCAACCAGTGGAGAGACTGAAGGAGAGGAGAAACATGGTCAAATTTAGAACTACAGGAACTAACAGAAGCAAGAGGTGCTCAGATTCGTTCAAGAGGGAAAAAAACCAAAATACTTTCTCCGCCTTGAAAGGGCCCAAGGAACCGCGAACGTAGTATCATCTCTATGCATAAACCAAAACACGACAGACAATCCACAGACAATATTGAACCGGATCGAGAAATTTTATACAGAGTTATACAATAAAGACTTTTCCGTAGATAAAGATAGAAACGTAAGAGGCCATTTCCTGAGCAACGAAGATTATCCAGTACTTACAGAAGAAGAAAAAGACCTCTATGACAAAGAAATAACTCTGGACGAGTTAACAGTAGCACTCACAAACTTAAACAAAGGCTCTGCACCTGGTAGTGACGGCCTCGCACCAGCATTTTATAAAAACGTTCTGGGACAAACTAAAAACGCCATTCCTTCTCTGCATTACAGAAGCGATCGAGGAAGGAGAATTACCTTTCTCAATGAAGAAAGGAATTAATCCATAAAGGCAAGGACCTGGACAAAAACAACCTCACAAATTATAGACCTATTACTCTCACAAATACAGACTATAAGATAGTCATGACAGCGCTTGCCATGAGACTCCAAAATGTCATCAGAACAGTTGTAAATGAAGACCAAGTAGGTTTCATAAGAGGGAAGAAATATAGCAGTTCACTTGAGATTCTTTGATGACCTAACTAAGCACCTCAATACAACGAATCAAACAGGTGCTCTAGTTGCTCTAGATTTCTCTAAAGCCTTTGACACAATATCAAAATATTGTATCATCGAAGCACTAGATATTTTCAACTTTGGCCCAATATTTAAGAATGTTGTTTCTACTGTAATGAAAAACACACAAAGTTGTGTTCACAATGGTGGATGGCTATCTGATTGGTTTCCAACAAAACGAGGAATCAGACAGGGATGCCCACTAAGTCCCCTTCTTTTCGTACTAGCAGTAGAAATACTGGCGATTACAATTAGAAACGATAGAGATTCGAGGAATTGAATTGACGCCATTAGGAGGTATGTGCAACGAAAGCAACACCTCTGAAATAAAACAGTTTGCAGATGATAAAACATTAACTCTAAAAAAAAAAAAAAAATGAACAAGACATTCGGATAGCTACAGACCTTGTATCTCAGTTTGAAGAATACTCAGGTCTGAAATTAGATAAAAGTAAATCAGAGGGAATATGGCTGGGGTCAAGAAAGCATGAAACAGGCGACATAAATAGCATTCCCATGAGACCTGACAGGCTGAAAATTCTGGGGATATATTTCTCAGCAGACAAAGAAATTTCGGAACTGGAAGAAAACTGGAAATCTAAAATCGAAAAAAATAACTATGGTGATTAAACGATGGGAACGAAGAAACCCATCACTATACGTTAAGGCTATCTTGACAAAGACGTTTTTGTTGTCACAGTTCTCACACATCCTGCAAGTATCGGCTTTATCAGTCAAAGTCCTCAGCACCATTAACACACTTATGTACAGGTTTTTGTGGAAAAAAAAAAAGTTTGATAATAAGAAAGCTTTTGAAAAAATAAAAAGAGGCGTCCTCAGCCTTGACAAAGAAGATGGTGGCTTGAATATGATCAACATCGAACACCAGCAGCAAATGTTCCTGGTCAAATGGGCAACTAGACTCCTCAGAGAGACAAAAGCGGACTGGAGCATTCCTGCAAGACAAAATATGTCACCTTTCAAGGACAGTTATTGCCGTTTTAGCTGTAATATTTTACCTAAAGACATTAAAAAGCTGTAAAATGTTAAGTCATTCTTCTGGAGAGAGGTAATAAAAGCAGTAGCTGTTCTTAACAAAGACAGACTGATAGAAAATATAAAAACGGAACCGCTATGGAACAATAAAAATGTAAAATACAAAGGTAATGTGTTGCACTTTCCCAAATGGAGCAAACAAAGCATTTTCATCGTGCAGGATCTTTGGCAGCATGGAAATGTAATGACATACGAAGAAGTAGAACGCAAACTGGGCACTGACCCGGGCCTTCTTTTCGAATACAATGCCATCATAAACGCAATACCACAACAATGGAAACAGCATCCAACGATGCTCACAAAGAGGATACCCCCAAAGACATTGCAACAACAGAGGGATAGCTCACTACGTTATCTAACAAACAAATCCGAAAACACGTTGCCTTCAAACAAAACCATGAAATATGTGCAACACAATTTTGGAAGCGCAAACTAGACAGCAATATCAAAGACCATTTCAACCTAGCTTATGATTGCACAAATGAATCCCGTCTGAGAATACTCCACTTCAAATGTATCCATAACATTTACCCAACGAATATTCTGCTTGCAAAAATGGGGGTGTCAAACACAAACACGTGCAACTGATGTCAAGAAACTGATTACATTGACCACGCCTTTTACTCTTGCCCCAAACTATCTGATTTTTGGAAACATGTGAAACAGTTCATTCTCTCTCGTTACAATACACTGATCCCTGTGAATGAAAAGGTAGCGTTGTTTGGTACAACGAAAATGGATATCCCAGATCATGAAAAGAGAGAGAAAAAAAATCAACACGACTCTGTTGATAGCAAAACTGTCTATTTCTAAATTCAAATACGGTAAGTGTAAGAATCTGTATCTTATCTTTGAGCTCAAATTACGTAAGATGTGATCTATGTCTACCAAGATACCCGAGCACTTATACGGATCCATAAAAAAAACTCGTGGTCAATTTAACCTTCGCCGCACAGAGTGGGTCTGTCAGACCCACAGCCGCATAAAAGTCCCCATATCTCCGGAACTATTAAAGCTACAGTTATGAAATTTCCTGACTTTTCCTAACTCGTAAGTCCCTTTCCGGTGACAAAATTTGGAATTGTTACATCATAAAAGAAAGGAGTAATTAATGATGTAATTTCATTATCCTGATTCATCCCAAGGTGGGCCTTTCAGATCCACATATGAGAAAGAGGAGCAAAGGCCAATACCCTTATTCATCCAATGGTGGGCCTCTCAGACCCACATATGAAATAGAGAGGAGCTACAGCCAATACCCTTATATATCCCAAGGTGGGCCTCTCAAGCCCACTGGAAAGGAGGGGGGTGGATTATTACTTCGCAGCGCGATCATCTCGGATGTGGTAAAGTTCACCAATCTTGAGGGAAAGCGGGTCCTGAAGGAAAAACTGATCCCCATGGATGACATAGAATGCAAAGGTCTTCTCGGCATTCTCATCTTTCTTGGCTGCAGAAAGCAAAACATGCTTTCTGTTCGCCATATATGGAATGCTGTGTATGGCCCAAGCATTGTTCGGGCCTGCATGGGCCGCAACAGATTTCAGGAACTTATGACGTACCTGAGATTGGATGACAAGGCGACCAGGACTTCCAGGAGACAGAGGGATCCATTTGCCCCTTTCCGGGACGTATGGGATGACTTTATGAAGGTTCTTAGAGAGCATTACATCCCAGGCCCTCTGCTCACTATTGACGAGCAGCTGGTCCCATTCCGGGGAAGGTGTCAGTTCCTTGAGTACCTGCCATCAAAACCAGATCGATATGGGATAAAGATTTTCAGGGTGGCCGATGCCGAGCAGAATTTCCCTCTGCTGGGCATTCCATATCTTGGACGGCCAGCTGGTCAAGAGAGACAGGTCAATCTTGGCCGCAACATTGCGATTGAACTGGCCACGCCATTCTTTCAGACTGCAAGAAATGTCACTTGTGACAATTATTTCACGGACCTCACTCTTGCTGAGGTCCTTCTCAAGAATGGCCTGACCGTAGTTGGCACAGTTAGAGGGAACAAACGCTTCCTTCCTGATTCATTCAAGTCCGCAAAGAAAGCTCCTCTGCATCAGAGTGAGTTTGCATTCAATGGAGATGCCACTCTGGTCAAGTACCAAAGCAAAAAAAAGAAGAGTGTAGTTGTTCTCAGCACGATGCACCACGCTGGCATTTGTTAAAGACATAGTGACAAACTCCAAGAAGAAGCCTGAAATGGTGCTCTTCTACAACTCCACCAAGGGTGCTGTAGACACACTGGACAAGATGGCCCATGCCTATACTGTCAGGCGTAAGACACAGCGGTGGCCCATGGTCCTCTTCTGCAACCTCGTTGACCTGGCCACAATTGCTGCTCGCGGTGTTTGGAGCATGAGGTTTCCACAGGACCATCTGTCAAAGAGAGATAACCGCATATCCTTCCTTGTGAACCTCAGTGAGCATCTGATGTACGCCCAGATCAAACGTCGGATGGAAAATGTGGGGATGTCAAGAAGCCTTCTCCAGGCAGCAACTCAGGCCACTCAAAATATTGAGCTTCATGTCGCTCAACAGACCAGGCCAGCACCCAGAAAAGCACCCCAACCTGCGCTCCATGGTAAGGCCAAGTCTGGCTCTGCCTCAACAAGGGCACCCAAACAACAAAAGGCAGGAAAGAAGCGGGCTGCTGCTTCTGCAGGCCCCAGCACATCCAGCGCTCCCAAAGTAGTGAAGAAGCGGTGTATGTACTGCGACTGGCGACTTCACAGAAAGTCCCAGTATGTGTGCATGTTGTGCCAGGAGTACATATGCATGGAGCACTCGTCCAAAGTGTGCCCACAATGTGTCAAGAAGACACGTTCCAGTCTGGAGGATGCATCCTAAGAGGTGTGTCGAGGATGGAACACCTTTGTTTTCTCAAAGACCAAACAAATATATTATTGTTTGTGGTATTTGAGTGTGTAAGCAGTGCACAGGTTGCGTTATAATGAAATGTAACCACACTCTCTCTCTCTCTCTCTCTCTCTCTCTCTCTCTCTCTCTCTCTCTCTCTCTCTCTCTCATTTCTGAAGAAAGCATAGCGACAAGCATCAACTTTGATTTTGTTATTTTATTTGAGGAGTCGATCTTGCTCACATTCAGCGAGAGGCAGTTCACTTGCAAAGTTTGCAAGTTTTAGGGGGGTCTCTCCACTTTGCCGCAGTCACAGCTTCCAGTGTAATGTGGTAGCCCTGAAACAATAATTATATAGTAAAAGTATTTTTTCATGCCATATTTTGTATATAAACAAACTCACTCTCTCTCTCTCTCTCTGATAACATTTTCATGTCATGTTCCTGCGTACACCAGCTCCTGGCAATGGTCCCGCACCTGTGAAATTGGTCATATTATACAGTGAGCATTCACAATTGGAAAAGAACTTTTGTGCTTTGTTTTCAGTTTTGACAATAAATATAATCATTTTTGTTTCCTGGTGATAACAACTTATCAACTGTAGGAGAATGTGTACACATTTCATTTGTTTTCTTCATATTTCTTATGCAACATGATTACAAGGAACATGCGTTAGAAGGAATAAAGGAAAATATGTTACCTTGTCGAGGTACTGGCGGTCGTAGGCACCAGCGTCCCTTGGGTTGCCAAAACGCTGGCGTACTGCATCCCAATACACCCAAAGCAGCGCGAAGTTCTCGCTCTGCTTCTTCCACCAGGGATGCTTGTGATGCCATGCTTGTTTCAAGATGCACCGGTGACGGAGAAATTCAGCCCTAGGCCCTATCGCTCGCTTGCCTGCTTTGCAACCCTGTGGGTCTGACAGGCCCACGCTGGGATTATTAAGGGGTAAACCGCCCATTGCTTCTTTGGCGGTATGGGTCTGAGAGGCCCACCTTGGGACGAATCTTCGAGTCAGAAGCTCAGTGCGGCGAAGGTTAAATGTGTACATTTAAAGACGTTCTGTAAATCTAATGCCTCCAGAGAGAGAGAGAGAGAGAGAGAGAGAGATGAGATCGTGTCTACCTCGCTTCTTCCAGACATTGTGCATGAAACTATCCTGTATGTGATTTTATATGTTGCATGGCCTTGACAATATTTGAGCATGACAATGGTAAGAAGACGGATTACAGGGGGAAGAAAGAGAGAGAGAGGGGGGGGAAAAAAAGGAAAAAGACAGAATAAAGAGATGAGAGAAGAAAAAAAAAGAGAAAGAAAAGAAAACAGAAAGGAGAAAAAATGATGGTGGAAGGAACAAAAATAAATAAACAAACAAAAGAGCAACAACAACAACAACAACAAACAAACACACACACACACACACACACACACACACACACACACACACACACACACACACACACACAAACAAAGAGAGAGAGAACAAAAATAACAAAAAACAACAAAACAAACAAAAAAGTGGGAAGGAGCCTTCCAAGGATGCTGAGACTATCCTGCTCATTTGCAGAAATTTTACGCATCCACTGATTTCTCAAAAAAAAGAAAGAAAAAAAGAATGGTTCTGTTTACAGTATTCGTAAACTCTGCGTTTATATATTTAATGCCCTGAAGATACGGCAGGAATTCTGTGACAACAATGATGAAATAAATTTACTATACACAAGAAGCACTTTTGTTCTAGATTTAAGTTAGTAGGTATTTTACATTTTGTTGTCGCTGCGTGATCACCATATTGTGTACTTTTGACCTCTTTCTATGGGCAGGAGGCCTGGAGATAAAAAAAATATTATTGTTCTTGTTCTCTCTCTCTCTCTCTCTCTCTCTCTCTCTCTGTGTCTCTTTGTGTGTGTGTGTCTCATAGCCGTTTTCTGGATTGTCTGAAGTTTGTAGGTACTCCGTGAAACAACTGTGACCAATAGGTAATACACGGATTGCCTCAGCTTTTGAAACAGTACTCAGAGTGCACAAAAGAGATTATCATCCCTCTCTCTCTCTCCCTCCCTCTTTCTCTCCATTCCACCACATACAACAGAGGCAAAAAGCCAATATAAAAAATGACACACAAAAAAGTCAGCGTTATGTTATGCCCGCATATCAGAAATGACAAATAAATGTGCATGTTGTAATATTCTTTTGTATATTTTAGGATCATTACAGAAATTCTCAGTAAGGTACATTCGAGGAAAAACTGTATGAAATATACCACCCACCCGAAAACTGGTCTATATTGCCTTTGTCATTTGTGTTACCGAATGAAATACCCGATTTAAAAAAAAAAAAAATAAATGAAAGCCTTTCAAGAAAGATTACCATAAGTAATTATTTCAAAACGAAAAAAAAATCTTGCACCACATCCAACAGGCCAAAAAAGTTATACATGTGTGTGTGTGTGTGTGTGTGTGTGTGTGTGTGTGTGTGTGTGTGTGTGTGTGTGTGTGTTGTTGTTGTTGTTGTTGTTGTTGTTTTGGGTTTAATTTTAACTCGATTTATTTCTCACTTGTCTTAAAAGATAAACTGTTTACATTAAGTGTTTTTTTTCATTCACTCCCCCTGCCCCTTCTTCTTTACCTTCATCATCACACTCTTAATTCTGATTTCCTCTTTTTGTTCTGTGGTCAGTGTGTATTTCTTGCGAGGGCATGGTGAAGATAAACAAACAGGTTATTCTTTTTACCTTTATTAAAAGATCTGAGTTCCAGTTTCAGTTTTCTCCCCTCACGGTAAATGCCTATCGTTTTTTGTTTTTTTTAAGTAACCACAACTGGTCCTTTCATCTTCATCGGAATCACAGTGATGGTGGATATATGTGAATTTGTCGGTCAAATACAAGTACAGCTGGTTCTCAAATCATCATCGGAATCAAATGATGGTAGATGTATGTGAATGTTTCTGTCAAATACAACTACAGCTGGTCACGTCATCAGAATCAGAACTAATGTAGATGTCTGTGAATTTTTCAGTCAGTTACATATGGTTCTATAATCATCATTGGAATCACATTTATGGTATATGTGCAATGAACTAATGAGTGGTAAGGGTTGGTTTTTGTTTTAATGAATTTTGGATAAGAGGATTAAAACATTAAAGAATAATTTAGGATCTGTGGGTGGGATCTTTATCCTGTTCGCGACGTCACTTTTTAGCAGTGTTGTAAACCCGAGTGGTATATAAAAGGGACGGTACAAAAGAATTAACTGATTTACCGAATCACAAGAGTGTGAAGTCAAACGGATAGATAGGATCCACACACAGACCCAGGGATATATAGACGGCCAGTCACAAAAAGGGTTTTCTATTGTTTTATTTATAATAGTTATAAGGAGATAAAGAAAAGAAGAAGAGAAGAAGACAATGCCTGAAAATGACATAAACGACAAAGTCAAAGTCCGTAATACAAGTGGATAGTGAGCACATGTATAAATATTAGCATGGAATGACCACCACTTGGTTTGGGATAAGCAACATCATAATATAACATAATGCATATATAATACATGTGTAAAGACCAAACACTGACATCAAATGACATTTCCAATACATTTAAACAGTGGTTGATGCTAAGCTGATTTCATGAAAGTACACTGACAGTATAACTTATGTAAAGCCTATACTGTGTCAGTGACTCAAATGAATCAGTTGTCATGTAGCACTATACTGGAGTAAGCCATGTAGGAGAGAGCATGATAGCTAAATTACAATTACCAGAATGTGATACATACCAGATGGTTTTAACCAATAACTGATATTAATCCAACACTATTTTGTAATCACCACAATAGAATACTACACACATCTTAAAGTACTTAACACTCTGTAACTGTGATAATACTGAGAGTCAGTGACAGTACAACTGATATCAACATGTAGAACAATACATAAATAATAATAGAAAAGATAATAGAATAAGTGGCTTTGATAAAATACTGGGAAACTAGGAGACCAGATTGTCAGTGCTCGATACAATGATTGCAATAAATTATCATGGCTTGACCATTAATTGGTGAATGAACTCACACAAGTTATCCAGTTGCGTCAAACATAAATGCAGTAAACATGGCCTGTGTTCAACATTTAAATCCTAACCTTCATCAGTGAGAGCAAATGAGAAAGAACGCGTCACCGTAGACTGCTCTAGAACAGTGGAATAAACTCTCCACGGGAATTTACGTCATTGACTGACGTCCAAATGAATGAAATGGAACACTGCTACAAGCATATGACGACATGACAATTAGACCAGTCAAGAGCAGAACTGTGACTGTGTGTCAAAGCAATAATCGAAACAAGTGTAACGACATGAAATGGTACCAACATACTCATATGAACACATGTGTTGAAGCTTACAATTTACAAATCAACACATCATAAACAGAGTACTTACAGCGAGGATGTTAGGCAGCTGACTGTGTGTGATACGCTCGATGTGTGCTTGAGAGCTGCACCTCAGAAAGTTACCAGCAGACGTACAGCAGTTTCTGTTCAAATTGGAACTTGAATCACCTTCCCCACAGGAGTTACCTCCTCATGTCAATGGTTGGACACCGTCACTGCAGTTAAACTGTCGTCCACTTTACAGCATGTGCTGTGAGTTCAACTATGGTAGTAGCCGGCTGAGCACTTGGCTACATCTGTATGTGTTATTTTCTGCCAGATGCATCTGGTTCAATGATCGTGATTGGAACACAATGATGCTAAATGTATGTGAAACCATCTGTCGGTGAGCGTGCAACAAGCGCCCACTGATGGTAACCCATATAAGCAAACCATTCACTCCATGTCAGTGTGAATCTCTCACAGCAATGAATGCAAAATTTATCATTGTGTTTGTTTATTTCCTCCCTTGTTTATTTTTTTTTTTTTTTACACTCACGTCTTCATAACGGTATGTGATCATGGCTGGTGAACTGTTGTTACCAGTGTGTCCTGATGTGTATATGTGTATGTGTGTATGTGTGATCGGGAGTGTTAGGGGGTAGGTGCGTTCACCGTGTGTATATTAGTGGGTGAGCTATTTATCATCTATTTTATTTGTTTAATTTCAAGTATTTATTTATTTATCTATTCATCATTTAATTATTATGACTTATTTTCTTATGAGGTCTGGCTTTTATTCTGTAAAGCTATTGTAAATGCAATGAACGAACGAGAATCTTTAAAACTGTTGTAGAATGATTTTGCTGAACAATATATTTGAGTGTCTATTACGTGTGGTTTTGTCTTACCTAGTCAACATCTATCTTATTACTTTAGTTTTTATGTTGCATATTTTCATGAATGTTCATGTTCTAAAAGTGATTTTGCTTGGTGTATTTAATGTAATATGTACTCGAGTAAAAAGACAAATCTCTGTGTATTCACAGATTATAACGTTGTATCCTGTCTTTATCGGCTATTGGTAGATGACTCTATCGCAGCTGTTGTTGTTTTATTCATCAGCGGGCTGTTTGTAAAGATTTGTTGGTTTATAAATTCAGATGAGTAGTTTATTTAGAGCTATCAGACGTCTGGAGTAGAGAATCAATATGAACGACAGCACAAGTGTTATGTTGTTCAGTGTGAACAAAATCAATGCAATATTTTGAGTATGAACAACAGAGTAGTGTTTTGTTGTTGTTCCATGTAAACAAAAGCAATGCAGTCGTGTGTTGGCTTTGTTTAATATGAACAAAAGCAATATAATAATGTTTAGTGTTGTTTTATAAAAACAAAAACAGCACAAATCGCTCAATCTTCTGGTCTTCTGGTGGGGGGATGAGGGAAAACTTGAGCGTCTTATTCTTGATTATTTCGACCTGTGAATTATCTTTCTCCTTCATGGAAGCATTACGTGTTGAGCACACATCACCTGGCACATTGTTACAAGTGAACACAACTTGTAACTGGTGCATGACTCACGCTAATGTTGACATGTTGGTGGCATGTTTGACAGACAGCAAAACTCAAGACTGGGCAACGGACTTCAAATGTGTACAGTTCGATTATACATATACAGATATATATATATATATAAAGAATGATAAAAAAAACATTAAATCATCCTTCGCGTATCATTTTGGTATCAAGTGTTCTCCTCACGCGCAGCGTCTGGGTGTGAGGCTCGTGTTGGTCTGTCCTCATCATCTCTACCAGCAGCTGATCTCCACAACAGATGCCCAATTCCCCCTGAATTCAAATGAAGTTCTATCACCTGTGACAAGTCCCGATCAATCACAGAAAAGAGTGACAGGCAACACAGTTCGAATCACAAAGTGTTGTTTAGAGCTATCAGACGTCTGGAGTAGAGAGTCAATATGAACGACAGCACAAGTGTTATGTTGTTCAGTGTGAACAAAATCAATGCAATATTTTGAGTATGAACAACAGAGTAGTGTTTTGTTGTTGTTCCATGTAAACAAAAGCGATACAGTGGTGTGTTGGCTTTGTTTAATGTGAACAAAAGCAATACAATAATGTTTAGTGTTGTTTTATAAAAAACAAAATCAGCACAAATCGCCCAATCTTCTGGTCTTCTGGTGGGGGTAGGGGAGAAAACTTGAGCGTCTTATTCTTGATTATTTCGACCTTTGAATTATCTTTCTCCTTCGTGAAAGAAAAGAAGAAACACTAGCAGTAGCAATTAACCTTGAAGATGCCTACAATAAAGTCCAGTTTGCGCACCTCATGGAGCTGCTACTAAGGTATGGAGTAAGTTTGACACTGACAAGATGGATAGCAGCAGCGCTTCAGGAAAGAACCGTCGTCCTACGCCTCGGAGATTGGATGTCTGCACCTTCTAAACTATCCATGGGACTGCCACAAGGGTCTCCGCTCTCTCCTGTCCTCTACAATGTCTACACGAAGGGCCTTGCAGACTTAAACAACAATGGAATTGCTCGGGTGCTTACCCTTGCGGATGACGGCCTGGTCTTCAAAACTTCGAAAAATGCTCAGGAAAGAACTGAAGCCGTCCAGAAACAACTAAACAATATTGCTCAATGGTGCAAAGACACAGGATCTTCCATCAATCCAGCGAAAGCCCAAACGTTGCTGTGCACCCTCAACAACAAAACCGCGAGCAAATCACCACCTTCTGTGTCATTCGATGGGATTCAAATTGAGAAAACTGAATGCCTACGCTACCTAGGAATACACTTCGACAGGATGCTGACCTTCAGAAAACATACGGAAAATACTGTTCTCAAATGCAAAAAGGGCCTTTCAGTCTTAAAAGCAATGGCAACCAAAGGAATTGAACAACGCCACCTCTTCCTGCTATACCAATCACTCGTCCTCAGTGTGATCGACTACGGACTTGGGCTAACAACACCGTCTCAAAGCAACCTCCTAAAATTAGAAAGAGTCCAAAATGAAGCTATGAGGCTGATCCTTGGAACAACAAAAGACACGCCCACAGAAACCATGCGATACCTGCTTGACCATCCTTCAGTGCAGGCCAGAAACAAGTTAGAACAGGTCAAGACCTACTTCAAAGCATTAGAAAACCCTCAAAACCCACTGCATGACGCAGTCAAAGAACCAAAAGGCAGCCGTCTAGGACGAGGAAGATCATGGATGGGGCAAGCAGAAGACACAATCCAGCTAGTATGCCGACTACAAGACCTGAAAGAAACAAAAGAATGGGAGAAAAACCCCGAAAACCTCAACCATCTATTCAACACAGTCATTTCACCCACTCTAGGAAGACATTGTCGGGAATGGCCAGAGGGCAAAACTGATGCGGAAGTGAAGCTGCTTATAGAAAAAAACAGTAAAGAAGAGGACATCATCATATACACAGATGGCTCAGTCACCAAAGACCAGTCTGGCTGGGGATTCACTGCGAAACAATTTGGGAAGAGAATGCTGCCTACAAAGTCACAACCTCCAGCCTAACGATGGAAGTTGAAGCTGTGACACATGCCCTCCAGTGGCTATCGTCCATCCATACGCCCGGAAACCAACATGCCATGATTCTAACCGACTCAATGAACCTCATACAGAAAATTGAAAACGGAATGGGAAGCCCAGAGTGGCATAACGCAATGCGCAACTTTCAGATTAAAAAACTCACATGGTCATACTGCCCGGGACATGCAGGTGTTAAGGGAAATGAGCGAGCTGACAGACTTGCTGGTAACGCAACACCAACGAGCGGCCTACATCTAGGAAAATCGGAAATCCTCAGAAAAGTCAAAGAATACCAAAAAGAACAGGTACAAGGCCATCACACCATCGATCGCCTCAAAAAAATAGAAGCAGAGAGAGGGAGCGGCCGCAAGTCTAACATGAAAGGTAGAGCACGATGCTTTGCAAATCAAACAAATATCGGCATCATTTCCAAACCAACATTGCGCAAATTTCTTCAAAACGGAACAGAGTCTCTGTGGGCCTTTCCAAATACAATAGACCGAGCAACACACTAGACGCCACGTTCTTGGCATCAGAGATCTTTTCCCATCCCTCTTGCGGCCAGTCAGTGGCGGCTGTGTGTGTTTGTGTGTATGTGTGGGTCTGTGCTTTTGAGTGCGTTTGTGAATGCGCGAGAGTGAAAGTGTACACAAGTGTCAGGAGAGATATGTGTACGTGTGTGTGTGTGTGTGTGTGTGAGGGGAGGTGGGAGTGCGGGGGGAGGTGGGGTAGAGGATGAGGTATGTGAGTGTATGCATGCCTACACTGTGGGAGCAACAGGATATTGGAACGTGTATATATATATATATATATATATACATATATATATATATATATATATATATATATATATATATATATATATATCTTTGTATGTACGTGTGTGTGGGGTTGGGGGTGGGAGATATGGGCGTATGTGTGTGTGCTTGTACAAGTAAGTGTTCGTCTCTGTGAGTGTGTGTTTGTGTGTGTGTGTGTGTGTGCCGTGGAAGCTGCGATACGTAGACTAGAAATGAGTGTGTGGAGGAGGGGGTAGAGGAGGTGCAAGGTAATGTGTGTGTGTGTGTGTGTGTGTGTGAGCTCATGTACGTTTATATGTATTTGACTGTGCTTTCATATGTGCTTGTACAAGTAAGTGTTCATCTCTGTGAGTGTGTGTTTGTGTGTGTGTGTGTGTGCCGTGGAAGCTGCGATACTTAGACTAGAAATGAGTGTGTGGAGGAGGGGGGTAGAGGAGGTGCACGGTAATGCGTGTGTGTGTGTGTGTGTGTGTGTGTGTGTGTGTGTGTTGGAGCTCATGTACGTTTATATGTATTTGACTGTGCTTTCATATATGTGAAACTGCATGTTTGGTGCATCTCTGTTATGCATGTGTGGGTGTATGTGTGAATGTGTGTCTTCATATTTTACATTTATTCGCTTATTTATCACCATTGTTGTCTTATTTATTTATTTATTTATTTATGTTTTATTATTATCATTTTATTAGTATTACTAATATTACTACTACTACCTTTTTCTATATTATAATTATTATTTATTTATTTATTTATTTATGCAAGCTTATCTATTATTTATTCCCCCGTTTTTTGTTGTTTTTTGTTGTTGTTGTTTTTTTGGGGGTTTTTTGGTTTTTTTCTCAAGGCCTGACTAAGCGCGTTGGGTTACGCTGCTGGTCAGGCATCTGCTTGGCAGATGTGGTGTAGCGTATATGGTTTTGTCCGAACGCAGTGACGCCTCCTTGAGCTACTGAAACTGAAACTGAAACTTCGTGGAAGCATTACGTGTTGAGCACATATCACCTGACATATTGGAACAAGTGAACGCAACTCTCACTTCAAGTGGAAAGACGTTAAACTGACGACGAACGAACGCAACTTATAACTGGTGCGTGACTCACGCAAATATTGACATGTTGGTGGCATGTTTGACAGAGAGCAAAACTCAAGACTGGGCAATGGACTTCAAATGTGTACAGTTCGATTAAAAAATATATATATATATAAAAATAAAAAAAAGAAAGAAAAAAAAAATCATCCTTCGCGTATCATTTTGGTATCGAGTGTTCTCCTCACGCCGCAGTGTTTGGGTGTGAGGCTCGTGTTGGTCTGTCCTCATCATCTCTACCAGCAGCTGAACTCCACAACAGATGCCCAATTCCCCCTGAATTCAAATGAAGTTCTATCACCTGTGACAAGTCCCGATCAATCACAGAAAAGAGTGACAGGCAGCACAGTTCGAATCACAAAGTGTTGCGCTGACAGCTGTGATGGACAAGCATCTCAGGTGGAAAGGATGTTGAAGAGAAGCAGGGAGGACTTTGAGGATGCCGTGCCTGGGGACAATGTTGCTGCTCTGATTCCATCAGAGGATCACACTGAAGGTGATCCCCGAAACAGTTAAGGTGTTGGTGTCAGCAGGAATCTGAACGTTGACCATAAACATTGTTGTTCAAGCTGGGATTCGGAAAGGACTTCATTAGAGACACCAGTCTGACCTCTGCCCACAGAAACTGTTGGTGAAGAAAACAGAGCAACGTGTCTATGGTCAGCAGTCACTGCTCAGTCGGACACTGGGGGAAATTGTTTTTGATGCGACCATCACGGCAACACAGTGTTCCGAGCAAGGAGCGCATAATTTTGGGCCAAGTTACTCTGTAAATCCCGCTGTCACAGAAGTCTGAATTACCCAGCGAATGCATTTCATCTTGCAATTTTAACTGGTGTCATTTTACCATGGTTTAAGTTGATTGTATGCTTTGCAACCTCTACACTGTCATTGTGACCTTTCCTTGATGTTTGTTTACTATATTAAATGAAATTTGTACAGTCACTGACTCTTTTTTTTACGATTTATAAGATGTTTGTTTGTGCATGTGGTGTTCAGTGATTTCGTGAAATCACGGATGTATGCATTTGGAGATTTCATGACGAAGAATTGCAGTTATTTCATGAAATATCTGATGGCCACGGTTGTTACACGTAATAAATCGGACGTTCAGATATTTCATGAAATTACCGGTCTTTCAATCCTACTGTAACACACACACACACACACACACACACACACACGCATATATATATATATATATATATATATATATATATATATATATATAATTAGAGAGTGAGAGAGAGATGGGTGGAAAATATTGATATATTATGTGTGTGTGTTTCAGGTTACATACGATCGCCCAGGTATATGAACCGTCACTATAAAAGTTGTGTAACCGTGATCCGGCCAGCTGGTAAGATGCTGTTTTTGAGTCGCACGGGAACTACTGTGGGCGTTGATGGCCTTTACCGTTATCAAGGTTCTTGTGAACAGATTTGGCACGAAGGCAGATTGATCAGATCTTTCCCCACTGTCTTTTCAGACGGATGGCGGGGTCCAGATACACTTCGGAACAGAACAACGCCCGTGTCATTGTTGTTCTACATGTTCAAATACTACAAACTTGTATATTTTCAGCTCGTGTTCTCCTTCCAGCAGAGCAGACCTCAGCAGGTGGGCTTAGATGGTCTTCGTCGTTGGAACTGCTCCAGGTCTGAATGGCCCGAACTGTACCGACACTTCCCCTGTGACAGAAGCTATCAGTGTGCAGCTGGGGAGGATGAAACTCACTGCTTTTACTATTCAGAAGACTGCGGAGTAGACAGAGTAATGATGCATTTGTGTTGTGTGTATTTGTCTGTCTTTCTGTCCACTGTCTGTCTGGGGAATATAAGTAATCACGAACATAGCCTTTGATCAGATAACATTTAGGCGTCTTCTCCAGGTTAGCTTATTTGAACTGATTGACACCCAACTGACATAATGTTTTAAGTCTTGAAGGTGGAATTTTAAATCCAGAGCTTGTGTGTTGGTCTTCTACGACAGAACCACCCGTAAGAAATCTTGATATGATAAGAACATATTTCAGACATATGTGATTGTGATTAAACTGTAGTTGAAATGATTACATTATCATCTTTTTTCTAGTATTTTATTCATGCCATTCATTCAAAATCATGAATCATTGAATGGATACGGATACGGATGTTTTATTCAATATAGGCCATGGCCCCTCATGAAGGGGTGGTGTAAACAAACATTACAGAGGTAATATATTCAGATATATAACACAGTTGTAACCTGAAAATGAGAAAAAACAGTCATTATCTGCATTTAGTCTTATTCACACATAATAACAAAAAAGCGGAAAACTAGCACACACTCAACTGCATATTGTATTTCTAATCTTTAAGGCTTTATACAGGTAAATTGCTAGCTGTTTATTAACGTGTTCCTTAGTGGATGACATAAGCAAACACAGTCTGAAGAAGGAGGGTTGCCTATGAAATTTTGAAGGTATCAGCTGATTTCTGAGATCACTTAACACAGGACAACAAAGTACAAAGTGGAGTTCACTCTCCGTCGCACTTTTACATAAAGGACAAATAAGGTCACTATCTTTATGTTGCCTGTAACGGTAATAATGCGTAAACAAATCAGAAATTCCAAATCTAAGCTTTGCCATGATACATTTTAAATGTCTATCCATATTCATAGCCAAATAAACTGGTATCGTATGTCTCAAATTAATATGTCTGTAAAAATCAAAACGATTACTATCTTGGATATGGCTCGACCATTCCTGCCAACGACAGTCGATTAGTCTCGATCGAAGTATACGTAGAAATCCGCTTATGTCCTCTACTCCTTGATTTAGCCACACGTAAGCAAAGCCTAAATCATGCAGTTTTATTCTCACCTTTGACACCCAGTTAGTTCTACCTCTATTATCCAAATCATGTAACATGTTGTAGGCTTTCCTTGGCAGTCTTACGTTTTCCATTCGCATTATTTTTAACCAATAAGAAATACATCTGACAATCGAATTCAAATATATCGGATATCGATTAGTTTCAGCATAGATTAAATCATTAGGTGTTTTCATAGTCACCCCAAGAAATTTCTTTAATGCTAATAAATGAACTTTTTCACAGTGAATTGCTGATTCGTAAAGACCCCAAATTTCAGCTCCGTATTGTGTAATAGGTTGAATCTGACAGTCAAATAATTTCATAAACAATTCAAAAGATTGATTTTCTAAACTGGATAATTTTTGCATGATACAGAAAAGCGCAAATTTCGCTCTGCTTGCAAGGTCTTTACATGCAACAGTAAAACTAAGTTTTGACGAAAAATAAATACCTAAGTATTTATAAACATTCACAACTGGCATAAATATTCCATTGTAAGTCCATTTTTCTCTGATCCCTAAATACCCTCCTTTTCTAAACACAATTATATTACTCTTTAACATATTGACTTTCAACTGAAGTGAAGTAGCAGCTCGATATAAATTATTTAACTGTGTTTGCAATCCTATAATTGTTTCAGATATTAAAACAATATCATCAGCCAAAAGAAGCATAAATATTTCTAAGAAGTCACCAATAAACTGTGCACCATGCTTTCCATGACTAAGAACTTCAGAGGTCAATTCGTTTATGAACAGAGAGAACAAAACAGGGCTGCATACGTCTCCTTGCTTCACACCAGTAGTACACTGTATGTAATCAGACATGTTGCCTCCACATCTCACCCTTGCTTTCACACATTTATACATACTCATCACACATTTAAGTAACTTTCCATTAACACCTGCTTTCAAGAGAATAGGCCAAAGAATAGCTCTGTTAATGGAATCAAAGGCTTTTTCAAAATCTATAAAGGCAACATATAATTTACGATTGAGGGAAAACTGTTTCTGTACAAAAGCCATCAAAGTAAATATATGAACTATAGTAGAATAATTACGTTTAAACCCTGCTTGATATTCTCCTGTAAGATTATTTTCTTCAACCCATTCCTGTAGTCTATGGTTAATGATCGTACTGTATATCTTACTACTGGTATCACACAAAGAAATACCTCTATAATTGTTGGGATTATTCACGTCACCTTTTTTGTAAAGAGGCAGGACAATGGATTCAGCCCATTCATCAGGATACACTCCTCCATCAAACAAAGAATTGAAAAAAGTTACCAAAAAGTTCAAAATCGGTTCTACTTTACAGAGAGTTCACCAATAATGCCATCTGGTCCTGCAGCTTTACGATTCTTTAATTTTCTTAAAGCAAATAATACCTCTTCCTTAGAAATTGGACGATTTATACTGTTTTCATCTTCTTCGTCATTCCCCAATTGCAGTGTATCATTAGAACGGATATCTTTCGTTAGAAGTGCCTTAAAGTGTTCATACCATGTTTCAATACTAATGTTATTAAGTGGTTGTTTTCTTTTCATTGAAATCTTATGTACTGTGTTCCAAAACTCTTTCTGGCTTTTTACGGACGTTATTAATTCTGCCAACAATGCGTTGTTGTACTGCTTTCTCTTTCTCTTTAGCAAATATTTATATTCTCTTCTAGTCCTACAAAAACGGTCACAATCATTCTTATCTAATGTTCGTCGATATTTATTGAGTAATCTGCGCACATTTCTTTTTGAAGCACGACATTCTGCATCAAACCAGTCTTGAGGTTTTAAATCATTCCTACAATGTATTTGTTTCTTCATACAATCTGCTGCATCCTTTATACATGTATTAAATACATCTAATGCATGATTGATATCAGTATCTATCAAACTAAGTGCAAAAGCAATTCTTTCCAGAAATTCTTGTGAACATAAATTATCGCTATATTGATTAGAACAGGCCTCATTCCAAACAAATTTTTCTACAATATACATACTATTTTGCTCCTTGCTTACATTGTCACCTAAACAATTTACTGTAAATTTCACAGGCATGTGGTCAGAATCAATCCTCTCAGACACACGCAACTCACACTGCTCTTTTAATGCTCCATATAGGTCACACGACAACAAAAAATAATCATTCACGCTGCAACCACTTTCTGTTATGTACGTGTAGCAACCATGTCGGTCGCCATAACACATACCATTCAGAATGCTTAAATCAAAGGCAGTGCATAAATTCATAAGCAGTTTACCATAATCATTTAACACTTTATCTTCAGATATCCTATCAAGGCTAGCTGGGTGACTGACATGCTGGAAATCTAAAATACCACCAATACTTTGACAATGATGAGATATATTGGAAACTCTACTATTTAGGTCACCACACAACACAATATATACATCCCGGTCACAAGTTAAAAGACACTCAGACAAAAAATCTTCTAGTAAAGCAATTCCGTTTTCACAGTCAAAATAAGAATAATACGGTGAACCTTGAGGAGGCACGTAGCAGCACACATACAATATATCACAAGCAGTACCAAACAAAAAACGATCAATAATAAATGCACAAAAATTATAAGATTGAACAGCAACGTGTTTACATAATGCAAATACACATTTCTAACAAGACATATCACTCCTCCAGATCGTCTCCCTTTTGCTGTAAACTTCACAGCCGGTACACAGAAACTTTTATGTCCGGAAAAGACAGAAGAGTTGAAATCATCAAGAAACGTTTCGACAAGACAAATGAAATCAAATGAGCGGACAAATGAAACAAAATCATTATCTTGTAATTTTCACATAAGGCCATTCACATTCCAGTGCAGAAAAGAGAGCTGTTTTGCTTTACTTTTATTATACACATCGTCTGGCAAATCAACATTATTTCCATTATCAAACACACGCTCAACTTCATGACACATATTTACAGGAGACACACTACACACACTGTCCTCAGCTGACCTCTCACACACATCGCTCTCCTCACCAAAATCACGTGCAGGTTCGCTGACACTGACACTCGCTGCGATCGGTGCAACCTCTCTTTTTTTAACCCCACCAGAAGATGCATTATTTACAAAGGCCGGCCAGCCTCTCATTTCCAATATACCAGATTATTGTGGGCATCAACAGAATACTTTTGTCCATCAATCAACAGATGGTTAAAAACCATCGTCGCCCTTTTGCCCTCCTGTCTGGCCTTCTTTAAATGAGGGGTTAGCCGCCGCCTTATGTCTCTCACACCCTTAGAAAAATCTTCACCAATGAAAACATTTGAACCTTTAAGTTTTCCTTTCGCCTTAAGGATGTTTACCTTCTGCCTGTAGAAGGTGCTGCAGGCGATCACCGGTGAGTCAGGCTTGGAGCTCAGGCGATGTACCCTGTCCAGCTCCACGTCTTCCGACATGTCCAGGCTGTCCGTGAAGAGGTCCTTAAGCCTGCCCTCGCAGTCTGCAGGAGTCTCGTTCTGCCGCCTGGGTAGACCGTAGAACAGTAAGTTGTTCCTCTTGGAGCGGCCCTCCAGGTCGTCGATCCTCCTCTTGCAGTCTTCCAGCTTCTCGTTCAGGTCGCTGTTGATTTTCTTCAGGTCCCGACTCTCTTTCTTCAGCTCCGTCACCTCCTCTCTGAGACCTTTCATTTCTTCTTTCAAGCCAGCGTAATCATCAGACAGGTGCTGCACTTCCTGCTTGACGTCGTCGATCTTAGCACCCAGGATATTCATGACATCACTTAGTGTCGGCTCCTTGACTGGTGGCGGGGTCGAAGAGGTGTGTGGGTCACTCGTCTTCTCCACACTAACCCTACGGGCTGATCCTGCGCTGGCCAGTCGTGTTTGCCGCATAGACGAGTCTTTGCCTGTGGCTGGGTTGGGTCCTGGGTTGCTCTCAATGTCGCCACACCGTAGCAACAAACTGCCCCAGAATAAATAGGACAGGAGCAACCCAAGGGTTACACCGTCTATACGCCGTGCGAGTCTCACAATGGCCACTTGCGAAGCCTTTCTCTTCATGGCCCGCTTCAACATAAAACTGAGGAAAGTCGACACGAAGCGGCCACAAACAATCCTCATTTCTTCAGCAGAAGAAGGCATGGTTCTTGAAAATATTAGTAGCAAAATCTGAACCTCCTGGCAGATGTATATCCAGAAAAATCAACGATTGTTTTAGGAGCTCGTACAATGCGTCCACACGCAGCAACAACAGTTCACAGCCCCCCATTAACATCATTGAATGGAGAAAGTCTGTAAAAGCTTTGAGATGTAAACAAAAGACTCATTTTTGAGAAGAGTCGTCCAAATTTTCAGACCAAAGGTCTGTGCTCAGGGACTGTTTGCTGGAAATGACAGTGGAAGTAAAAGAAAGACTTTAGAAAATTTGTGGGTATTAATCAGTAATGGAAGGCAAAGTTAGAGAAGTGAGTCATCGTCAACAGTCCAGTAACCCCGGATGGGGTTGTAGAGGCACAGTGATGACTCCCTGACAATCTCCGGCCATCTGTCTCAGTGAGTAGAGATCAGCTTGTGGCCATAAAGAGTCCAGGAGGTAGGAGAAGAAGGTCTAGAATGGGATAAAGGGGGAGTGGGTGGGAGAAAAAG